>NC_142364.1:17111610-17413833 GCF_059441175.1 Urocampus carinirostris
ATCATCATCTTTTTAATCTTGTTTTATGGGCCTTCTGAACCCAAAGTAAAGATAGATTGAAGAGGGAATATTCAGCGATTGCTTTTGTGGCTTTATAGAGCTTCCTTGAATCAAGCAGTCAGTTGTTTGCTGTAGAATACTTCGAAAATATTTCACAATGCCAAATGGTTACATTGTTTGAATTATTATAATTAATTTTTTGCTTGGTGGTGTATGTTAAGAGTGACAAGATTGGATAGATTGAGAAATGAAACTGTGAGAGACAGAACTGGAGTAGTAGTGGAACTGAGCAAGCGTGTGGAAAAGAGAGTACTCGGTTGGTTTGGACACATGGAGAGGATGGATGAGGAGCGAATGTTGAAGAGGATCTACGGAGCAGAAGTCAATGGAAGGAGACCAAGAGGAAGGCCGCGATTGACGTGGATGGATGGTGTTATGAGTGCACTGCAGGAAAGAGGTCTAAATATAGTGGAAGCTAGAGCCATTGTTGGTGATAGGAATGAGTGGAGAGGTATTGTAAAAGGATAGTGGGATGTTTGGGCGCGTTCTAAGGGATGGGCAGGGCACCTGTATGATGCGGCAGGGGTAAACCAGTGAAAGCTGTCGGGCCCTGCTGTTGAACAGAAGAGTATGGTATGTCACCCTGACCCGAGTGACATGGCCACTTTCTTGTGTCCCGTTTCATCTGGAAGGACGAAAGCATGACCAACTTGGGTGCCGAGGTGCTTAACTTGTTTGGGCATTTGGGTTGGCCATGGTCCAAAGATTTTTGTGTGTGATTTTTGCAACTTTTTCCCCTTTTTTTTTAAATTATTTGTTTTTGTATGTGTTTGTCTTGCTATCGGTCACCCCTCTTGAGGGGTATGACCAGGGTATATAGATGGATAGATTTTTTCTCTTGGTGGACTGGTAAACCAATGAGCATGCAATGGGCTCCTTAAAGCCCCAGTGGGTAATACTTGAGAACTAGATGGCCCTGTATGCCTTTTTCTCTTGTGCTTCTCTCAGCATTGTCTTGCGAGCCGGATTAAATCTGTATGTTCGAAACCACATACCCAAATTATTCTCCTCATTAGCTTTACACTATTGTAGTCATTTTATCACTTCGCTTGGAAAATGCTGGTCTAGTAGTCATTCCAAGAGCCAAGAAGAAATTCGCAGGTTTGACAGTGTTCTCCATTCAGGCACGCATGCTGTTGAATGCTCTTCCTTATGAGATAGAATCTGCAATCTCAGTGGAATTGTTTTAATTGATGTTTGAGACACACTTCGATTCTGTAGCTTATGAGGGTTGATGACCCCATACTTTGTCCTCGAGGGAGAAGAATGAGCCTGGCTGTTTCACTGTGCATGCATTTCGAGCCAAAGTACTGGCACTTGGACCTGATATACGCCATCATCTAGAATTTGCTGCATCGGTCAAAGTTTTGGGGCAGTAAGCAATCAACTGAACATTCTGCTATCAACTATATTTTATGTTGATTATGTCTGTGTAGTGTCTGTTGATGTCCTTGCAACACCCATCGCAACCTGGTCATCTGGGAAGGGGAATTACCTCATGAGTTTTTCCCTTTTCCTCATGTAGGTTTTGGATCAGGGGGTGTTGTAATGTTAGTCTGTGCAGCCCGTTGAGACATTTTGTGATGAAGGGATTTACAAATAAACATGACTTGCACTGGCTTTAGGCTAAAATGTGATCTTCTTTTGTCACTTACCTCTGCAGCAAATATTTGTTTGTGGAACGTAAAAGAATATATCCCGAATTTTAGAAAATAAAACAAATGTTGCGAAGCAATTCCATTTTTAAAACATGTTTTATTAATTATCACCATAAAAAGCCAGCAAGGTAAGATAAAAGCTGGACGATAGCCAAAGGATGAAGGGATTAGTAAAATCTCAAGCGGGTGAGCCAATTTCACTTGCTGCTGGTGGCGGCGGTTGAAGTGAAGTTAAAGCAACCCTTAGGGTGGAACTGCATGTCACGAATGCGGCGCACCGACTGGATCTGTGGCTGAATGGCCGAGAAGTCGTTACAGTGCCGGTAGTCGCCGTTCTCCAACAGGTACTGGTATCCCCGGTAACCCGGATACTGGTAGCCCACCCACCTGGGGGCCAAGCAAGTCATGCGATCAGCTGCTTCTAGTGTTAGGACTAACGTGTTACAAAGGAGCTGTAATTATTATTAATAACATTTTGTATCGCTAGTGTCGTTATCACATTGTGAGTTACTGTATTAATCTGCTACTCGTTTATTGCAGATCATATATTACAGTGTCCTGTGTCGGCACAGAAGTTGGCAGAAAAAACAAAGTGTATTCAACACAGCCCAGAAGATCATCAGCTGCTCTCTGCCCAGTCTAGAGCATTGGTTCTCAACTAGTCTGACTTGAGGACCCACCATTTCACCCTAATCACAAACTGCGACCTAAATCAAGAAAATATTCCACTTTGAAAATTAAATTAAATGATTTTGCAGTTTAAAGCAGAGACAGTAGTATATTTTGACCTTTTTTTAAAAAAAAAAAGAAATGAGGAGCAAAACCACTTAAATTGCTTTAGGTATTCGCATATAAGCTTACATTGCAAATTAATGGTCCCCTAAAACGTCTTTAGAATAGAAGTTGATACCCAAACTATTAAAATCGGGATAATCAAAGTCAACATACCGATAAAAACACTGGTTAAAATAAACATTTCAAACCATTTACCGTACCTTCAAGCAAAGCTTTAATGGCAGATGCTCGTACAATATTTTTGTATTTTGCAATTATTTCCTTCTTCGACTCGAACTTTGTTGTTGCTGTTTCCAATTTTCCCTCCACCAAATCACCAACTTTCTTAAAACCAATTTAAATGGGCAGACAAAGGAAATAAAACAAACAAAATCACAATAAAATGAGATATGGTCCCTCACAAACTCGATGCCACAGATTGACTGAACAGGAAGAACAGATCGAGCAGGGCATTATCGCTATCTACTGTTAAGGAGTGTAATTGACTTTCTTTCTTTTTTTGTTCTTTGTTCTGTTTTAGCATGCAACCCTCTTCAGGGTCCCGACTCACCAGTTTAGAAACACTTGTCTAGAGGACATTGCCGGCTTGTGATATCGCAGCAGAACCATGAACAATATAAAGGATTCTTCACACCCGGGCCCCCTCAAGTTTAGCATCAAGAGCCTGCAGCCGGTACAAAATGCTGCAGCCAGGCTTTTAACTAAGACAAGAAAGTTTGATCACATTACCACGATTTTAGCTAACCTGCATTGGCTCCCTGTTAGCTTAAGATGTGATTTTAAGGTTCTGTTGGTAGTATACAAAATCATGCACGGACTTGCTCCCTCATATCTTTCAGATTTAATTTCTCCCCATGTTCCTGCTCGGAGCTTTCGCTCTGAAATAAGGGAGAGCAAGAGATAAGAGGGAAAGAAAGTGATAGAGAGTATTAAGGGAGGGAGAGAGGAAAAGAATCATTGAAATGGAGGGAAGCATAAAAAGTGAAAGAGAGAGGGAAAAAACAAGGGAGAGAGCAAATGAGAGAGAAAGAGAGAAGAAGAGAGTGAGAGAGAAAAAAGAAACACGAGGAAAAGGAGAGCGTACAATAGAAAGAGAAACAGAGAACAAATCAAGGTTGAGTTTTTCCTTGCCCTCCTGTACGTCTTAGATCAGGGGATGGTGTAATAATAATCTGTGGTCTGTACAACTCTTTGAGACTTCTGATTAAGGGCTATACAAATAAACATGACTTGACTATGGTTGGCGCTACAGGTCCCTTAAAAATTGGACAAATAGGCTCAGAGACAGCTTCTTCCCCAAAGGCCATCAAACGAGCGCTCAAAACTGTGAAAACATGTATTTTGTGAGGTTTTTTTTTGTTGCTTATAAATGGTTTTGCACAAAACTGAAAATATATACTTTGGGACTTGCTTGAGGAATTTTGTTGCTGCCAATTGATATTGCACTTTTCATTCCACTATTGTTATGATGCACTATTCTTTTTCATTACATTTTTATGATTCAGGCCAGTCTCTTAGCACTATGTTGTAAATATTTTTGTCGATTGTCTCGTATCTTTTTTTCTCTTCAAAGTCTTTATTACTTGTTTACCCCTGGAGTGCCGTGTCTAATCTTGTTGCATTCAATATTCCACAAAGTTGGTAATGAACACAAATCAATTCCTGAATACTCCTGCATCCCTCATGCTTTCACACACAACCTTAGATCTGCTAACGAGAAAATGGGAATGTTGGGCATGTTTATATTTACATACTAAGTTCAACTAAATGTAGTTACGGTGGTGCCATCTCAAGCGAAGAGTACGAGAACTTTGAATTTCTCCCTACTGATATTCTCCCTACTGTTGCATCCAAGCTGTATTTACAATAATAAAATGAAATACTCACATCAGTGGGTCTGCTATATGCACATATTTGGTTGATTACTGGCAAAGTTATGAAAGTATCTTTATAATTGGAAGGTCTTAAAAGTCTTTACTTACGCTCCTCCTGGGACTTTCACGCTCCCCACTCGGTCGGAGAATCCGTGTGCCCACAAGGTGGGAACATCGTCCTCCTGGATCTCCATCTTGTTGCCCTTGAAGTCGGAGAGCTCATGCAGGCAGATTTTGTGCTCCAAGCTGTCCTGTCAACATTAGAGTTATGCCAGGTCAATTTATTATTTTTACTGTGATTAGCATTAGCATCCAGATAACCTTTATCATGATTAGTATGTTAGCATGAGCAAGAAGATTTTCTTTCACAAGGAATTAAAAATTCTAATTTCATTTGTATCTCAAAAAGTCATTTAAGGGCAATTTTAATACTGATCCAAGTGAGATATTTGTGTTCATACACAAATGTCATGACGGTATTATTTCGTTTTGGTTTCATTATGAATGACTGTTAATGCCATAATATTGATACCAATACCGATACAACCATTGTATTCTAAACACAAAAAAGGAGGGATGATTTCAAAGAATTTTGTGCTTGTTAGTATAGTATTTTTATTACTAAATATTGCATCCAATGAATGCCAACATTATGTTCTCCTGTATATACTCTTGTATATAATGTTGGCACAGCAGTAGGAAGGAGGCACTGGCCACCATGGTAAGTATTATTCAAAGTATTACTTTTTAGTGGAGAGAAAAACCTAATTAATTAAAAAAATAAATTATGATTTTAATCATAAGCAAAAGTGCAAGAACTCTTATATAAACGTGCATTGTTTGAAATACCCGTAATTTACGGAGCGAACATAAATGTCCGCCATTTTGCTGCCATTGGTACCCGAAATACCAAAACCATTGTAAAAGGCTCGGCAAAAAAAGAAAAACAGCCCAGTTTGGTCACTCTGAGTCTCCATAGTTTAGTACTTCTCTGTGTTTTGCTCTCATTTTCGGTTGCACCACACAATACAGTGACATCTAGTGGTGAAAGGATATACTCTCAGTCCCTATAATTAGTATCGGTAAATAACAGAAATATATATTTTTTAATTGGCCTGACACACAATTGGAAAAAAATCTATTGTTTTGTTTTAACAGTAATGGGCCTGCCGGGCCTGCAAAGCCCTCCCTGATGGTCTAAAATAATTATCAGAATCACGTGATATTAATCATATTTTGTCCATCAATACTTATTAAATAATTCCAAACTGCTTCCTTTCATTACTTTTCCTCTGATTGTGCTGCTTCCGGATTTGTGCTTCCATATTTAAGTATTTAGACGATTAGATTTCATCCATTACTTGTTGCCGGGATCAGAAATTTACTCAGAATCAGTTCTGCATGGCCTAAGCCTTAGGCCCTAAGGCAGGGGTGTCAAACTCATTTTAACTCGGGGGGCCACACGATAGAACAAACATTCTGTTGGGGCCGAACTAGTACATTAAAGAGAAAGAAAAAGAGATAAAGAAATAAGAGAAAGAGGGAGGGAAAAGGAGAGAGGGCGAAAAAGAGAGAGAGGGAGAGAGCATGAGAAACAAAAGATCAAAAGTCGTGAGAGAGGGGGAAAAGAATGGAAGAGGAAGAAAGAAATCCAAAGAGAAATAGAAACACAGAAGGAGAGAAAAGAAAGCGTCAAGGGTATGAAGAGAGAAAGAGAAAAGAGAGAAAAGGAAAAAAGGAAGTTAGAACAAAAGAGGTTAAAAGACACAGAGAGAAAGAGACACAGAGCAACAAAGGAAGAGAAAAAAAGAGACACAGAGAGTGAAAGAGACAGAGTGGGAGAAAAAGGGTGGAAAAGAAAGAGAGAGAGAAAAAATTCAAGTACAGTGTCTTTGTGAGAGGCACCTGGCTTTGGCAACATCAAGTTGACATATTTTAACCTGCAGCTTGTTTTTCTCTTGCACTTCTCTGAGTGTTGTCTCGCGGGCCGCCCGTTTGACACCTGTGCCCTAAGGCATAACATCAGTATCACTAAAACTGTTGGTTCAGCCAATCAGATTTCGAGTTGGCGGAGCCAGGACCTTCTAGAAGGCGTAACGAAACGTCAGCGGTTTCACAAACTATGATTGGCCAGGGGGCGGTAACGGAAGAATCACGATCAAAAGCTGAAGAAAAAAAATCCCTGCGTCCACTGCTTCTGACTTTTTCAGCCCTAAGTCAAATAAAAACGTATGCTAGGAATACACAGGTTCAAATTTTATCTTTAACCTGGATGGTACTGAAACAAAAGGATTATCGGTATGATGGAGTACGGTAATTGAAATATTTTTAAGGAAAGAAAGTAGGATGGATTTTGTGTACAAATACAAAGGATTGTTGGTGACTTAAATAATAGTGCTATTACATGAGGTTATCATCGATGCTTTTCTCTATGTGTGGCAGCTGTAGCTGCAGGAAATGTTTCATAACCATAAAATAGTTATTGAGGGTTGGAAGATTCAGAATTACCATGACAATGTGTTTCAACAACCCAATGTTGTCGGAAGCGATAAAACGATCCAACATTTATCTGTTCTACGGCAGTTAGCAAGAGGCCCGAGCGTACCATGTGGATGGGCCTGAGCGACATGAGGCAGTCGCTGCGGTACGAGTTGCTCCATGTGTCCCAGCGAGGATACTCTCCCTTCTCCAGGATGAACATCTCCCCGCGGAGGTTGGTCTGCTCGAACGCAACAAAGCTGGAATGGGGTTCCGCCAGTGGGTAAGGGGCGGGGAAGGAAAGGTCACGGGAGAGGATTGAGCGGCGAGGACGAGCAAAAGCGCCCGTCGGCCGGCGGCCCTCGAGGATCTTACGGGCCGCTGTCCACGATGATGCTGCGCACTCGCTCCAGGCCTCGGTCGGAAACGTTCAAGCACTCGCTCTGAAGCTCCACCGATCGCCCCTGGAAGTTCTCCTGCTCGAACAGGGTCAGCTGCAACACAGAATAGGGCGGGCGTGTTCAATTCAGTTCAGCTCCAGGGCTTTGTGTTCTCAGGCGGGGTACAGTGACCCCTCGCTACTTCAGGCTTTTGCCAGTTCCATGAATTGAATTCTCTTTATTGTCACTGGAATATCCCATTGCGTTCTGCAGACAGCAGACAGCAAATGCGACCACAGGGGCAGATTAAGGAGGGCTTTGTGCATTGGGTGGGTGTGACTGTCTGTGTGCGTGACTGTGATAGGCTGGTGTATGCTGTCAGTCAAACAGCCGAGGTGGGCGGGCACACGAATCAATGTGTCCACCCCCTCACCCCCAAAATAAACTGCGGATTACGGCTACAGGTGAGCTAGTATTTTAGCCGCTCGCTACATTGAAAAGAAATTCATCAATTAAATCGGACTCTAGCGCAAAGAAATGGTGATCACCAGCAGGTGCTCCGTGGATTGTTATCAGGTCTGGGAAGCGATTGTGGCAGCGACAGGAGGGAAGACATTATCGAGCATGCAGGTCAGTCCTACTGTTTTGGCTAGGCTAACAACTCTCCTAAACCACTCCTGTTAAGCCTGTATTTAATTGAAGCCAGATCCATTACCCATGAAACAGATGATCTGGAGCTACAACTCGTGGAAAACGGCTACATTCGGGATGGTTGTATTTTAATTATAGCGAAAACCTGTCTTTATTCGATGGTGCCTGATGCTAACATGCAGCGAGACATCCGCTCTCTAAATTGCAGGTCCTTCCTGGTGCTATAGCTGGCAACTCTCTAAGCCAGCCCTGCTGAGCCTGTACCTCACCAGAGCCAGATCCATTACCCATTAAACCGATGACCTGAAGCTACCACTCGTAGGAAACCGCTACATTTGGTAATTTTGTGTTTTAATCATCGTGGAGTGCTGGCTCAATCTGAGGTTACCTGATGCTAGCGTGCAGCTAGCCAGCTCCTCTCATAATAGCTTTCTTCCTCTGTAAGAAGAAGTGCTCCAATTTCGTTGTACTTCCGTGACAACTATTCAACTGCGACTCTATGTTCTGTGGTTTTATCTGTCGATCTATAGTTGTTATTTTGCTACATGGATATACTCTCAGTCAGTCAGGATGTCATCTTGAGGTAAGTTAGCCCCTTGGAGGCTTTCACCAAGGTGTGAGGCTATTTCACGGATTTTAACTTTTCGCGGCGTCGTGTCCTCGTTAACTACAATACAGTGAGGGAATATGCTTTATCATTCAGCCACCATTTGTAGTCAACCCTAAAAATCATAATCACGGATAAGGGATCTTTTCCAAGCGCAACACGTTTATTCACAAACAATGGAAGAAAGTATTTTTAGGTTGACATTGACTGTGTTAAGGATTTTGTTAATTTAACAGTTGAGTAAATGTAGCTTTACACATGAACCAACTAGCGCTGCAACTACTAATTATTTTAGTAACCAGTCGATTATTATTTAGATTAATCGATGAAGAAATTTTTTTAAAAACACATTTTAATTTCCTCCCCTAATTTAAATATTAAAGTTTTGTACAAAATAAAAAGTAGTACAGAGAATATTGGAAAAAATCCAAGTGTTTGTCAAAAAACTTGATAATATACAAACAAAAATACATATGTATGCTATATATCAGTATATGTGTAAGATACTGTATATCCAGTGCCATAGGGTGCACATAAAAATCTCCGATTTTCTTGAAATTGTGGTGTGTGATGTAAAGCTAGGACACCATGAGGTTGTGTGGGAAGTGTGGGCGTGTATAAATGGCTAGGTTCACACCTGCTAACTGCTCAATTCTGATTTTTCGGGGTGAAATCCGTGAGATCGTTCATATTTCCAACTAATTGTGACTTCTATGCATCTCCTGTGTTAATGATACCATGTCCCGCTTGCCCAGAAGCGGACACCTGACGTCACACGCAATCCATTGTTTGCGGAAGTACTCATGGATGTTTTGGAGAGGACGTCATTGGTCGTCGCCCCAAAATATAGGCAGAGACAAAAATATGGCGGAAAAGGAAAGTGCTTTACTCAGCAACATTAAAGCCACGTTCCCTTTATGCCATATTTCTATCTCTGCGTATATTTTGGGGCGATGCCCAATGACGTTCTTTATTCAGCAACATTTAAGCCACGTTCAAAATTCGTCTGAGAGATGCTGGGCTTTTTTTGCTGTGTTCAACAAGATCATGTGATGTTTTTCTTGGAATCAAAGTGTTTTTTCTCTGTATCGGCTCGCTTAGTCAAAAAACATTATCTCGTAACATCCTGCCAGATGTCCGTTGTCACCTCAAAGGCTGCTGACTTACAGTTAATCCGCAACGGATGCTAAGGCCATAGTATATCTAGCAATATGATTTATTGTGTCACCGGAGGCTGGACAGAAATGTCCCTCAAAGTATGAATTAAACCCAAAACTTCAATTTCCCTCTAATTAATGTTTTCTGTGTTTTCAACCGCCATGGCGTGTTGATTTCTACGCTACGCGGAAGAACACGGAAACCGAGCAGCCACGAGAGAGTTGAAAATAATTGAATCGAGCGTGAGGAAGCTGAAAACTTGGTTTTTATCTTTGTGTTTTACTTTGTAATCATGACTTAAATAAACCACAACCAAACTCAGTTTAGCTCCCGCGTTGTATTTCTTAATACGCACCCTTGTGTGCTTGTGTGTGTTGTAAGCCGGCCGCAACAGAGGGCACCTGCGCCCTATCGTGTGGTGCGCCCTGTGTATGTGTTGAGTACAGAAATAGAACCAGCAACGAGAATTTGCCTTTTAATACGGTTCTCTTTTCCCACCACCTTACCCAAACATCATAAAACAAACAAACAAACAAACAAGCCAAAAAAAGAGCAGTAAATCTAATTGTATATGTAGCAAAGATTTTTATCGATCAAAAATATAAAAAAATGTAAACTCACTTTTCAGAATGTATGATTTTGTTTTTCGATTAAATCTTCGAATATGATAAATATTGCCAACGTGTAAATTATATATAATGTGCTTAAGTGTCCGCCTTTTGTGTTGCTTTAAACATGTCATCATTATTATTTTTGTTTTTATTTTATAGATGTATTTTTCAGTTTTTCCGCTGCACTTTCTGTTCCCTTGAAAATTCTTAACTTTGTAGTTGGATTGACTGTTTCGTGCCTTTGTGTTTGTTATGATGCAATGTGATCAATGAAGGATTTAAAAAAATGTAAGATCCTTTTTTTTTTTAAAGAAAGGGTCTTGAGGCGCTCTCTAGCGGATCAAAAGGGTACCCAAACCCTCCACTTCACAACAAATTCAATGCACTTGTTTGCATGGATTCAAGTGCTTAGTGTTACATAAATTGCGCGACATATCCTATTGATAATAAAATTAGTTGCCAGCGCGTTTAATAATACTTTCTAGTCAATTTTATCGATTTGTTGTTGCAGCCCTACATGCAATTCAGCATATACGTAACAAATATAAACAAATTTAAGAGGGCGCTGAGAATAAAAATATGCTTGCCTCAATCGTCATACTACTTTGAAATACAAAATAAGAGTAAACCTGCAATAACATCAAAATAAACTACCAGGATACAGAAGCAGAGTACTGCATCTTTGCTGGCCTTTAGCAGAGAGATGGAGTATTTGGTTTCTATTTATTAAAAAAGTCATAACTTTTGATAGAAAATAGGTTTTCTTTTAACATACTCAGAAATAGACTACAGGCCAGATTAAATCCTGCTTGCAACAGGGTCAGCGTGTGTTGATTCATTAATTTTTTTTATTGGGTCCCCTTAGGGAAATTCACTGTACCGGGAGGGTACAGTCAGTGCTGTCGCAGCAGAGCGTGCGCCAAATGACCGATTTACAGCAGCTGATATTAACAGGCGGTATCCTATCCAAGAACTAACCAAGCCCAATCCTACAGACACGGGGTGTTCTCAGGGTGGTATGGAGGTAAACAGGGCGTGGCAGCCATCGAGTGACTCACTTTGAAAGTTCCTTTGCTGGGCTCTCCGGTCTTGGGGGCCTTGCTGGAGGCGGCTGGCAGGCCTCCCTTGTTGTCTTTGGCATCGGCGCCCTGGCCGGTTGCGGACTTGGCGATCTGAGACATGGCAAAAGGGCGGCAGGGCGCTGCGTTGGGGTGGGGATTGGGGGGTCGATAAGAACAGTTTGGAACGTTAGCAAAACTTTGAGCAACCATGGCTTAGTCTCCTTGTGATGTTAGGGAGCCAAAATATCAGCAAAATATTTAAAATAAAAAAAAAGTAATTCTAAAGACTCATAATGAATAAATGATCTCCCAGTGCAGTAAGGTTTGTATAGTGAAGTCCAGTCACGTTGATTTGTATAGCCCTTAATCACAAAAATTCTAGAAAGGCTGCACAGACCACTATTACAACTTTTACATATTTCTCATTTTCTCAGTTTTTATCTCTTCCCCCTCTCTTCCCCCCCCCCCTCTCTCTCTCTCTCTCTCTCTCACTTTATTTTTCAAATTCTCTTCCAGTTTTTCCCTCTGTGTCTTCATTTTTCTCCTGCCTTCTCTGCTTGATTTGTTCTGTTTCTCTTTCTATCGTACTCTCTCCTTTTCCCCGTTTTTCTTTTTTCTCTCGCTCTCCTTTTCTCTCTTTCTCTCCCTCATTTGCTCTCTCTTTCATTTTTTATGCTTCTCTTCATTTCCATGATCCTTTTCCTCTCTCCCTCTCTTAATTCCCCCTCTCTCTCTTTCCCTCTCTCCTTTTCCTTTTATCTCTAGCTCTCCCTTATTCTCTATTTTTCTCTTGCTCGTTTCCCTCTCTCTTTCTCTCTCTCCCTCCTCTCATCTCTCTTTAATTATTTCCCTCTCTTTCCCTCTCTCTTTCTTTCTCTATCTTTCTCTCTCTGTGTTTCTCTGTTTCTCTCTGTCTTTTGTCTTTCTATCATTCTTTCTTGTTTTCTGTCTTTTCTCTCTTTCTCTCTCCATCTCTTTCCCTCTCACCTCTCTTTCTCGCACTATTCTCTTCTTTTCTTTTTTCATTTCCCCCTCTTTCTTTTTCTCTTTCTCACCCTTCTTTTCTATTGTTCTCTCTTTCTTTCTCCCTCTTTTTCTCTCTCTTCCCGTCTTTCTCTTTCTCACCTTCATTGTCTTTTCCTTTCTCTCTCTTTCATTCTGTCACTCTCTCTCTCTCTTTCTCTTTTTCTCTTGTTATCTTTCTCTCTCCCTTTCCCTATTTTCTCACTTTCTTGCCCCCTCTCCTTATTTCTCCCCCTCTTTTCTTCTCTCTTCCTCTCTCTTTTTATCTTACTCTCTCATTCTTTCCATCCCTCTCTTATTATCTTACTCTCTTCTATACTGTGCTTTTGTCTGTCTTTCTCTCTTGCCACATCTCTCTCTCTATTTCTCCTTTCCCTTTCTTTCCTGTTCTCTCTATCCCTCTCCCTCTCTCTGTTTCTGCCTTTCTTTCTCTCTTGCTTCCCCTCACTTGAAGATGCTCGAGACTGGTGAATATGAGCGGCGACATCTCTGTGTTGTTAGTATAAACGATTAAAGACTATTATAATAGAGTAGAATAACACATGTTCAAAATGAATGAATTTGGTGCGTGATGTCTTATGACTATTGGTAGTATATCATTCAAAACCGCACGAAAATGACCAGTAGGGAGCTCTGTAGGACCAGGCGGCGGTGCGCGGATGTGTCTCCTTACCTGCGTGCAGCGTTGTATCAGGCTCGCCGGCGTCGGTCACGCTTGGCTCCGTCCTGATGCTTTTATAGCCTGGCAAAGGTCGAGGGGCCACAAAACAAACGCTTTGTCATCACACAGTTCGGCCGGCAGAGGTTTGAAAACCCCTCCGGCCCACAATGCGACCCCCGAGCCCTCCGTAAGCACTTTGAACGCAAAGGAAAGTGCTGATAGCGCCTATTGGAGCTTAGAGGATGGGGCTGCCTGGACTGTTATCAAGTGTGTGAATTGGGTAAGGGGCGCGCCTGACGAACAATGAAGTCACAAACACTAGTGTTTTCCAACCGGTGTGCCGGGGCGCACAAGTGTGCCGGGGGATCTCGTCTACGTGCCGCAGGATATTTACCACTTTCCCCAAAAAGCATGGTAAGCACGGTGATAATTATCCATATCAGTAGGTGGCAGCAGATTACAATTGATTTCTTCTGATAAACGAATTATCAGCTCATGAGGAAGTCGCGGGTCACCGGCAGGGTGGCCAGGGTGCCACTTCCTGAGGTGTGTCTTGGGGAAAGTACACCGTCCCTCTCTAGGCGTTTGCTTCCCCATGTGAAACAGATAGTACTGGTTTCCATAGTTATCAGTAGCGGGAGAAGCCTCCTGATCTGACTCAGATACAGCAGCTTCATCATCTGGTTGCCGTTATTTTGTGGTGTAAAGCACCATCCCGCCCTTCCAAGATGAGCAAGATTTTGGCATTAATGGGAAGTGGCATGGGACATTGCTGATACTCGATTCTTAATCCATTGTGAAAAAAAGATTTTGTTCCAGAAATTTTAAGTATTACATCGTAAAATACCGCGTACAAGGCAATAAAGGGTTTCATACGACCAAAAATAAGATAAATTAGTGAAAATTATCCTTTGAAAAAAAATCTGACTACAGTACATTACAAATTGCAAACATATTTAAAGGAAACTTCAGAATATTTATTAATATGTTTAGTTCGAATAAGCTGTTTAATATTGCATTTCGAAACAACATAAATCCAATGAAGTAAAAATTGTTCACATACACATGCGGATTTCAACAATCATTTTCTTAAAACAGACACAAAAAAACCCAAACAGAAAGTTAAGCTATCGTAAACTATTTTTTTTCACTGATTTTAAGTTTTATTTTTGTTATTTTTCCAAATAAAAACATAGTAAATCTGGTTAAAAATATAATAATACTTACAGAAGGGGCCGGTTTGGGAAGAAGCTGCAGTCCATCTAACCCAGGGGTCTCAAACTCAATTTACTTGGGGTCCATCAAAGCTCACTTCTGGGTGAGGCTGGGCAACAAGTAAACCTCGTAAAACATTCCACTATTCTCAAATGTCTTTAATTCAGTTTTCTAAGCACAAAATGAGATCTAAAAATAAAAAAAATTAGAAATAATGTGCTGACCTGTCAATTTAGAATGGGGTTAAGTTCCCCCAGTAGTAGTTTTAGCTACAGTTTATCACTTCCCGTACTCCGCATGAACCACTTCCTGTTATAAACAGTCATGTTGGAAGCGGTCTGTATGTCCTCCATCTCAATTTCCTTTATACTAACCTTGGAGTGGAACTAACTTTAAGTTCTTGCTGTAAGCTGTTGTTGCTTTATATCTTTGTTGTGTTGAATGTGGTTATGAAAACGCTGCATTTACATTTAAAAAAAGATTGATTTTAAGTGTTAACTATGCTAATTACTAAGTTTTAGCAATGCCAATTAGCTAAACCGTTGAGGCATTTAGCCTTTGGTTGAGCTTCATTCGCATGATACTTGGTGTGCTTTGTGTGAAACGTTGTTGATCAATGCATTTTGTCATACTTACTATCGCTGTATAAATACAGACACTGCCCTACTTACAAACGATTGTTCGTGAGTTGAATTTGTTCGTAAGTTGCTTCGGTGCTATATTTTGTATGTTTAAGGCTTATATACGTAACCTGTATTTTTTGTACTAAAAGATAAACATTTTATAAAATAATATGCTCTATAAAGTTAAATTTAACTTACTTTTGGAAGATGAGCTTCAAGAGCTCCTCTTCCGCGGTAAAAAGTGGGCGAAAATAAGCGATCCAACCATTTTCTCAACCGCATTGATCTTTCTTATTCCACTTAATTTTCAAATGAAACGGCTCGCCTCTTCTTTACACTTTTGTTAGGTTAAAGGTGTATATCACAATACTCAAATTGATAATATGTCTCCAAATTGTTGTACATCAATTTACCATTCAAACCAATATTAACCTGAGCTTCGCCTGTCCTAACAATTATACGTGCTCCTTCTCTAAGAGAGAAGACCAGGAAACCAATCAGCCGAATCACCCGAGATTTTTTTCCTCACAGCAAAACAATTATTACAGTATCAGGGGCTTGGGTCCTTCTCAATACAATCTTTGCTACCCTGTGGCAATCAGGGAGAGACACTTTTTCCCGAGGAGCCCCGAAGAGTTATCTTTACAATATTCAAATCAAGACTGCAAAACACTACCCACTCCCATTTTATTAGTTACATGACATCTGCGATCTGTTCCTTAAGATGCTGATTGGCTCTTCTCCGGCAGTCTCAGATGACGCCCTTTCTTGCGTACATGACTGGCTGGGGTGCAGTTCCGTAAACACAACACCATCCGGCTTCCCAGGAGCGAGATTCTTCGCTAGCCCTTGGGCCCCCACCTCGTCAGTCCTTGTTTTGTCTGTCTGGCGCGTAAGCCTCAGAAACAATTTAAAAACTGTACTATTCAACTTATTTGCAATACAGCTTTGAATGATTAAAAAGCAGTAAGCATAGCACTACATTATTGCACAAAATATTAAAATCCTTCACTTTACAGCAACCATATTGAATGGATGCACGAGATATTAAACAATAAAAATGTAAAAGTTCTTAGCGCGCTAGAGATACAGTAGGGAGCTAGGGAGCGTCTGTACTCTACTTCAAAAAGATGCTACAGGTTTAATTTTGTTTTATTTACCTGATTACCCGACCTGATTTAGAACGTATGTTTGAGTTTATAACCGTGAAGGAAGTTAGCGAATATAAGAATAGAATAGAATATACCTTTATTGTCATTGTTACAAAATGGGTTAACATATTGTGACAACGAAATTGGGCATGACACTCCAGTTTCACACATTCACAGTGAGGTAAAAAACCCAAGAAGATAAAAAAACAGAGAAGATAAGGTTACAATGAGATTGTAACTAGTGTGTTGTAAGTCTTGAATTTCATTTGAAATTTTGTATTCTGTATCTTTTGTGCTTCAGTTTTACAACTCATTAAGATCAGAAGATTTCAGTAAAGCTTTCAACCTGGAATGAAGCCTCGGTCTTTGTTGTTGTTTGCTATCTGTCGTCAATACCCAGACGTATTAGACAGGACGGAACAAATAATGTCCAAATAAACCAAATAATCAGTAATACTCCAACTGCGTTTTATAACCACTCTTAAGAAAATATAACATGTTTAACACACTTTGTGTCATGATTGTCGATTCAGAGCACCTGCGACTGCCTAATTGGCGCCAACAGCCCGGACAGCTGATTGGCTGATGTACTCTTTTTAAACCCCGTCAGATCGTTATGCAAACTGTTGCCTCCAGCTCAGTAAGCTCTTACGTCAGACTCTGTTCCTGCCCTGCTTTTCTCTGCCTGATCCTCGTTGCCAAACTGTTTCCGGACCTGACTCTGCCCCGTTCTGCCTTCCTGTTACCCGATCTGTTTTGCCCTGTTACCTGCCTGCCTCCTGTTGCCGACCTTGTTTCCGAACTTGACACCGCCCTTGCTCTCCAGTCCCGGCTAGCGACTTGTAATTCCCGCCTGTCTTCGACCCTCCTCGATAGACACGGAAGTGCCACTTCCGCATCTCCTGTTCCACTTGTCCGTCAGCCATCGAATCGTGGAAACAAGCCCTGCTTTCCCTCTATATTAATAAAAACTGAGAAAACGAGCACTATTGGGTCCTGTGTCCGTTTCTGGTCTGTGACACTTTGGCTCTAAGGCAGAAATCCCACCTGAAGATAAGAGCAAGATGCAGTTCACGTTCCTTTAAGCTTCAGTTCGACAGTTGGCACAATCTCTTCTAAGGAGGGAGAGTCCTTATCACATAACTTACATAGTAACTCATTCAATGCCAGGCATTTCTCTCCAATAGGAAAAGCAAATTTTGGCCATTTTGCCTCATTTTTGAAGGCCCACAGAAAATCTAGTTCTGTAGCTTTAGAAGAAAGCGCCAACCCTTATCTTTCAGTAATTAAAAATTATGTTTCTAGCTTTTACCATTGTTTAGTAGACTAGAGTTGAATATTGCTAAGTTTCTTGAAAATACTCCCTTCCAAGAAAAAAACTTGATATAGAGGTCTTTTTGTAAAAGGATACATTTCAACCAGAACTTTCACATCAGTGCTTTTATACATTTTTTGATACCGCCAAAATCTAAACAATGCTTTCCATGAAGGGCCCTTTGCTTGTAAAATCTAATTTTATTGCAAGAACACTAAACTTATGCATTAACTATGCATGACCGATGCACGAACTCTGCAAAAACGTTCACACGAGTCTGGTCACCATGGCGACCGCATATCCACTTCAAAGGAGGGGATTTTATTTTCTTATTTCACAATGAATGTTTTTGTACAGAACTTTAAGTAACAACTTAATGCCTGAAAAGTGCTTCATAAATACATTTTATTGGACTTGATTTGATATATCTCCAACGATGCCGAGGGGACTTCAGCATTTTTTTTTAAAAGAAAAATCTCTGTTGAGGCGTCAACTGTCCGTACTTATCTATGCCTTTTCCTGACCATCACCACACTGCTTTACTACACTTACTCGCCATTTGGAGCCGCCTACAATCGCCGGAAAAGGGAAGCAACACTAGGAAGTGGGGTCTCCCTAAATGTGTGGACAATGATCTGATCAAAGCCACATCTCATCTCATTAGCTGCACCGCTTATCCTCAGTAGGGTCGCAGGGGTGCTGGAGCCCATCCCAGCAATCATCGGGCAGTCTGGTTGCCAGCCAATCGCAGGGCACACAGGGACAGAACACTCGCTCGCTCATTCACACCTAGGGACAATTTGGACCGGCCAATCCACCTGAAATGCATGTCTTTAGAATGTGGGAGGAAACCGGAGTGCCCGGAGGAAACCCACGCAAGCACGGGGAGAACATACAAACTCCGCACAGGAAGTCCGGTTGCTGGATTTGAACCCACACAGGAGGTTCCCAAGACCATAGAACTGTGCCGCACATGCGCTAACCACTGCGCCGCCGTGCTGCCCCAAAGCCACATCGAATGGTGATTCATATTACTGAGATCATTCTCAGAGGCTTGATACCCACTGATGAGCAACACCAAACCCTTTATATGAGTTTTTACAAATAAAACAAGAAAAAATCTTTGACACGCAGGGACAATACTTCTGAAAGCGTATCTATATGTTATGGCATTGAATTAGTTACGGCTGGGGCGTCACAATATCGTCCGGCGTGCCGCAACAGTCCCTCGGGTTGCATGTTAGAGACCGAGAAGGCTGCCTTGCCCGCCTTCCATCACGTGACGTCAGCACAAAGAAAGCTGCTTTGGTCAGGGATGGGTTGTCACCAGTGCAGGGTGGGGCGGCAACTCAGACACAAAAAAGGGAACGGGGCTGCCACTCTTGCTGAGCAGGGCCTTTCCTGGTGGCCCCTCAGAGGGGAGGCTTTAAAAGGGAGGGGGGCTGTCCAAATCCTCTCACTCTGCCTCATCAGCATCAAAGAACATCCAGGCAAGGTGAGTCGTAGATCACTGTTTTTCTAGTACCGTGCATCATGTGTAACTTCTAGTAGAGCATAACATAACAGCAATCTCTAGTTTTTTCGCGCGGTTTGCGTTACAAAAAGTTCCCCAGATAGCCAAAACCCACAAAGTAAAAACCTCAATTTATTTATTAAATACTATAATCATTCATTTAAAGCAAAAGAACAAACCCAATTTAATGGCTCAAGTATTTTTTAACAAATAAAAGTACTGTACTCTACAACCTTTTTTCTTGTTTTTTTTTTTTTACAAATAACTTCTGTACATGTTTAGTGGTTAGCACATTCACCTAATACGCAAAAAGTCCCCTGTTAAAAACCCGGGTGGAAACAAGTCGGTATGTACTTGCCCAAGACACACCAAAGGAAATGGTGCCCCAATGACCGTGGTCGAACAGATTTGGACAAAAAATTAAAAGCCTTATATAAGCCTCATAAGGAAGTAAACACACACTGTATCCATCTAAACCTTGGGTGTCAAACTCATTTTAACTCGGGGGCCACACGATAGAACAAACATTCTGTCGGGGGCCGGACTAGTAGATTAAAGAGAAAGAAAAAGAGAGATAAAGAAATAAGAGAAAGAAGGAGGGAAAAGGAGAGAGGGCAGGACAAAGAAAGAGAAAGAGAGAGAGGGAGAGAGCGTGAGAAACAAAGGAGATGAAAAGAGAAGTCATGAGAGAGGGGGAAAGAAAGGGAGAGGAAGAAAGAAATCCAAAGAGAAATAGAAAGACAGAAGGAGAGAAAAGACAAAAGAAAGCCCAAAGGGTAGGAAGGGAGGAAGAGAAAAGAGAGAAAAGGAAAAAAGGAAATTAGTGCAAAATAAGTTAAAAAGACACAGAGAGAGAAAGAGACAAAGAGCAACAAAGGAAGAGAAAAAGAGAGACATGGAGAGTGAAAGAGACAGAGACAGAGTGGGAGAAAAGGGGTGGAAAAGAGAGAGAGACAGAGAGAGAGAGAGAGAGAAATAAATACAAGTACTGTGTCTTTGTGAGAGGCACCTGGCTTTGGCAACATCAAGTTGACATAGTTCAACCTGCAGCTTGTTTTTCTCTTGCGCTTCTCTGGTTGTTGTCTCGCGGGCCGGATTCAATCCCTTAGCGGGCCTGATCTGGCCCACGGGCCGTCTGTTTGACACCTGTGATCTAAATTCATTGGAAAACATTAACAATGTGTCCTGTCTGCTCTTTTACCGAAACCACATTTCTTTCAATAATCAAACATTCCTGAAAAATGCCAAAGAGACACTAGGGCGTGCCAAGGGGCCACAAATGGCTCCAGAGTAAGTTTAAGCGGGTCTTGGAGCCCAAATTTGTTGGCGATAGAAACCATCTTCCTCTGCGTTTTGGTGCTTTTGTCAGTCCTGACCATTTTATTGACCTGAGGGCTTATAGAGAAACTTGAAGTGTAAACAGTTTTGCGGATACATAATCTAGGTCATTGCAGGCAGACACAAGCAGAAAAGGGGTTGGGCGGCTGTCAAGCCAATCAGAATGCAGAACACAATGCACGATGAAAATACACAAAGTAGCAAAACCGTGATAAGTAAACAAAAATACAGCAAGGGATTACTTTTCACATTTACAACACAGTCCACCATATGACTTTTAGCATGTAAATCCATCTCATGGTCATTGTTTTTGTGTGATCATCCTAAATGTATAAAATTAAATAGTAATGTAATACTGAAAGTCATTACACAACAAATGACGTCAAAGTCGAAAATCCGATAAACAGGTCCGGAAAAGCATGTGTTAACTCTTAGTTCTTCTGCCAGACATGACGCACCACTGCACCAAGTTCTCCGGCCACTGTAAGGTGAGTTCGAAGTATTTTTGTCTTATTAAGTACAGTCACGTAAGTCTCAATTATTCATATTGCCAATTTTGATGAACAACCATCTAATAGCCAAGTAACGATTGTGTAATATACTGTAGTTTAATTTAGTGTTTTTCAAGCGGTGCTAGTGTGCTGAAGGCGAAAGACATTCCGATGTCTCACCGCGTGTCCTTTTCAGGGACCAGACAGAGTATTCGGACTTTGAAAAATAGAGCCGGAGAGAAGCAATGCAGTTGAGGACGTCTATTAAATAAAGAAAAAACAGAGTACTCTGGGCCGATCTGATCAGGAGACAGTTATCGCAGTCAAGAGGGTCTCGAAAATTGTTCACCGCAGTTTTTATAGGAAAGGGGTGTGGATTTGAAAAATAGAACATGAAACTTCACCAGGCAAAGAAAGGAACTCTCATCTTATTCAAGAGCCCTTTGTTAAAACTGGTCCCAGCTAGAGCTAAGATTCATGGCCCGAGCCCGAACCCGAACCCGAACCCGAACCCGAGGCAATTTCGGGCCGGGTCGGGCCTGAAATGTCAGTCATACGGTCGGGTCGGGTCGGGTTCGGTCCTGCTTTTTTTTTTTTTTTTTTTTTTTTTTTAAAATTAATTAATAATTATAAATAGATGTTCATTAAAAATAGATACTTAAACTATGTATGGATACTAGACCAAGGAATACTTGTTATAAAATAAATAATTTGGATAAAACGGAGAAGGAGCTGTAATTGCTTTTAACGGAGCCAGAGCATGCTCTGTGCACGTGACGTGACGTGAATGCTGTCCTCTTAATAATCTTCCCCTCCGCAAATTCGCGTGATTTTGGCCTGGTATCCCCGATATGGAGTCGGACCAACAAGAAGTTAAGGATAAACTCAAGAGAGGAGAACTGACGAGGAAAACGCACTCTGGTAAGAGTTTTAATAAGCGTTTTATATAGAATACGATCGCTTTTGTCGGAAGTGTACATTGACGTTGGTGACATTTTCATCCGCGTTAAAAAACGCAATTTGCAGAATAAAATCACGCTTTATTGTTTAAATAAACGCGTTATATAGACTAGGATCTCCCAATTATTATAATTAGCTCGCTTTATTGTTTTAATAAGCGTTTTATATAGAATACGATCAGGGGGGGGGGGGATTTGCATAGGAGTCGGAAAAGGGCACAACACGTCAACACCCGCTTAATGAAAGTGCTGCGCTAAAATCTTAAGGACGTACTACTACTGCTGCTGTGGATTATGGCCCAATGATCAAGTCGTCAAAATGACGGACGCCCTTAAATGTTTTCGCTACCTCAAAAAAAAAAAACCGTCAATGACAGATTGTCGCTTAATGTAACATCTGCAGTGCAGACACAGAAATATAAAAGATGTAAATGTTTATACAGTTTTATTTCACTTAGGCCTAGATGTTGTAACAAAAGGCAGAGTTTAATTTGTTATCATAAATCACCCCTCCTTATAAATAAAATATGTAATTTCGGGCCCCCTCGGGCCGGGCCAGCAAATCCAGTTAATTAGTCGGGCTCGGTCCGGGTCGGGTTTAATACCCCTCGGGCCTGCGTCGGGCTCGGGTGCTTTTTTTGGGCCCGATCTTACCTCTAGTCCCAGCTGTATTTTCAAGGTGGTAGGATAATATAAAGGTGGAAGACCATTGCTGGGAAAGTACTGATATGAAAGGATACAACAAGTAAATACTTCATTCAAATATGTGGATAGACATAAGTGCAACTAAATGAATAATGGAATTATTGAAGTAATGATGTGATGATTAAATAAAAAACTTAAGAGAGGTGGAAAACTCATGTTCCACATGAAATTATTCAATATTATCCATGCGAAAAAAATGTATACCATTGTTCAGCATTGTTACTTTCTACCAATGAACAACTGAACATAAATCTATATCAGTGTGTGACAGCAGATTACTTTTTAATTTTCTTTGATTTTACTAATAATCCGCTCATGATCTAGCACAGTATATTTATCAACTTTTTTTGGTGAAGCTGTTGAAGATTGCACTGCAGAAAAAGGAAAATATATCAGATAAAGGAGAAAACTTGGTCGAAATTCTGCAGATTTTAATAATTAAAAAAAAAGAAAAATAGTTAGAATGTAGTAAATCAAACTTAAGCCCCTGTGGTCTGCCCATAGTATTGGCTGTGTAACATGTACATAGGTACTAAAATTTTGACATTGAGATTTTTTTGCGCACTTGATTTTTACGCGCAATATACAATCCGTCTCCAGAGTATATAATAAAAAAAAAAAAAATCTTGTTCTTGTTTACAACCGAAAGCGGCCAACTTTTACCAAAACGGATCTTAGAAGAGGCTTAAAATTATCTTATCTGAAGGCTTCCCTCCTTGTCCTCCTTGCAAGTTCAAAATCCATTGATGTCTTCTCTCCTTATTTTGAGTGTTTACTAGGGCTGGGCGGATCGATCCAATTATTGATATTATCGATACTAAGCAAGTACCGTACTTGGATCGGATCGTTATTATTGCCTTGGGATCGGTACTTCACCCCTCCACCAACTTGCACAGTCCTTCTCTCTTTCATGCAGCGCTCTCAGACACTTCTTAGGTTTAGTAAACTCACTACCTGGCCGGCTTCTGCATCTTGCCTGTCAGGCAGAAGAGAGGGCCAAATAGGAAGCGCAGCGTGGTATTGGCTTTTTTTTTAACAACAGAAAAGGACAATGCCAGGTCAAGTCAAGTCAAATGTATTTTTCTAGCCCTTAATCACAAGACTCAAAGGACTGCACAGGATTAGAATGTCACCATCCCCTAGTCTTAAACCATCATGCGGGCAAGGAAAAACTGAAAACCTCGGCACGAGAAAAATGAGAAACCTTGAGAAGGGGCCTCACAAGTGATTATCATCCCTCCATGATGACCAGGGTGCAATAGATGTAGCATCGGATAACAGTACACAAAACATAGTGAACATCAATAAAAGAAAACAATACGTAATATGTTGAAATTTGTCCAAAAAGTGCACGCTAGGTGTCATTTGATAAACTGGTCCGATAATGTGGCAGATTTGCATGAACTCATGAGAAAGTTGATCCTACAAAGGAAAATGAGCTGCAACCCAAAACGTGAACATGTCACTGTTCCTGAACAAAAACCTGTCAATCTGTTGTCACAATGGCAACAGAGCCAAAGGGGCTTGTTCGTTACTTTGCTTATTTTTGGGTTTGACTCTCTTGACTTTTGCGTAAAAGTTGTTGTGATAGTAAGTATTTTGACTTTTATATCGTGAGAAGTCTTTTACATTGGATTGTTTACAATATTTGCAGTTTCTGACTTAATTTAAACTGTGATTATCACATGTATAAACAAACTAAAGGGGAGGGTTGAATTGTTCAATGATCATGACATTTCTGAGCGGAAAGTTCCAGTATCGATTGATACTATGTATTTTCCTGTATCCGATTGTTGCTCAAATTTTCAGTACCGCCCTCCTAGTGTCTACTAAGATTTTAAATTTGAATTGTAAAGGTGGAGTGCATAGTTTAAAGTGTCCTTAAAAAGTTAACATTGAGTATTTTATCTATTAAGTATGTGTTAACAAGGGCCAACTGAGTTCAAAGACCCTTTATATTTTTTCTTTCCCGGGACCTACCTGCTTTTATCTTATTTTTATCAACAGTGTTCATGCCACGGAGCTCTTCACGCTGGAGGAAAGTTGGCAGGGGATGTGGGGGGAGGAGAGTGATTCCATTCGATTGTTTGCGGTTTTCTTAGGATGAAAAAGGTGAAAGTAAGAAAAGGACCGTTACAAATAAAGTCCAAATGCTAACCCAAACCCAAATAATGATGTCAAGGGAAGAGTTTGTCCGAGCACATCGAAGCATTTAAAAAAAAGCAAGATGATGGCCACCACTTCTAAATGTGACATGATTTTTAAAGAAAAACCGGATCAAAACTTCTAATCGTATGTTATGTGAGCAAAGAAAATGAAACAATTATGGCAATGTGGGCAGATAATCGTCTTCGATGAGGAGCGTTTCCAGGGTCGCCGGCACGAGTTCACATCGGAGTGCGGCAATGTGATGGAGTTGGGCTTCGAGACGGTGCGCTCGCTGCGCGTGGAGAGCGGCGCGTGAGTGCGCATGCGCGCCATTTGTACGTCCCTCTTGCAAGCACACTGACAGTCATTTTTCTTTTTTCTTACGTTTTTTAATAACAGTTGGGTGGGTTACGAGCATGCCTCCTTCCAGGGCCAGCAGTTTGTCCTCGAGCGCGGCGAGTACCCGCAATGTGACGCCTTCGGAGGCAGCAACGCTTACCACATCGAGCGTCTCACCTCTTTCAGGCCAATTGCATGCGCGGTAATTTCCTTTCCGTGTCCCGCTCTGTTATACGAGTCATGGGGATCCCGGCTCCTTTTAGAGAACCGGCTCATTCGGCTCGGCTCACTAAAAAGAGACGACTCTTTCAGCTCCCAAACAGCTCTTTGGGTTGTTTTTGTTGCTTGTATCCATACATTACCACTTATTATGGGGCATTACGCACAAAATGATTTGAATAAGGGAATGAAAATCAAGGAAAAAATAAATAGTAAAAAAAGACAAAGAGGAAGATAAAAATTAAGGGAAAAATTCAAAGAAAAAGATAAAAAAGGAAAAGAAAAAGCATGAAAAACAAAAGTGAAATGTTAGGGGAAAAAGAATAATAAGTAAAAATGTATGAAAAAAACAAACAAAAAAGGAATTAAAAAAGATAAAGAGAAAATGGGAGGAAAAAGCGATTAAAAAATGAAAAGAGCTTGGAGAAAGAAAAAAACTAGGAAAATGTCAAAGTAATATAGATAGAAAAAAACAAAACCAAAGCAAGAAAAACCTAGGTAAAAAGGAACCAACCAAAAAAAAAAGAAAACAGAGAGAAAAAAGCAAGAACAAAAGGAGAAAAAGAAGAAAATAAACAAAAGCAGAAAAAAACGACTAAAGAGGAAAAAAAGAAGAAAACTAAAAAAGTTGAGATATAGAAAAAACAAACAAAATAATAAAAAAAGAAAAATGAAATGAGACAGAAACAAGAAAAAAAGGCAAAAAAAAGAAGTAAACAGCTGGGAAAAAAATAAAAGAAGGAAAAAATTCTACTAATACATTAAAAAGAGGAAAAAGAAGAAGGAGCAAAAATAAAATAAAATAATAAAACAAGAACAAAGGTAAAAATAGCTGGGATGAATAGCAAAAGAAGAAACAATAACAGAAAAAAGGGATTTTGAGGGGTTCCTTTAATCGATACAGTATATTACCAATAATAATGTAAAATAATGTACATAATAAATAATTAAACAATATCTATTATTATACAAAATTATAATAGCATCATTTTTTTCAATCTACCGCAGAGGTCTCCAACATGTTGCCCGTGGCCACTAATGTTACCCCTAAGAACACCTGAATTACCCTTGGACCTGTTCTGAAAACAGCTCATCAGGATTTTCTAGTTAAAGGATTTTTGACTGAGTCAATACAACACTACTTCCAACAATTAACCCGGCAATAACATAGTAAAAACACAATAGTACCGTGACATGTTATTTTAGAAATGCATATCAAGACTGGGTAACATTTGCACTAATTAATAAAAAGTAGCTCTTAGATTGAAAAAGATTGGATACCCTTTTGCTCTACAGTGAACGTTAAACTCATTCAGACTTTGAACCTTTTTATACTAAACAATTTTCAAGTCAAGCAACTGAGAATCTCCTAAAAACACACGATACAACAAAATATAAATTGCAAATATTGACTTTTCAGTACACCAACAAAAACGTCAAGGAAACTATACAAAAGCTAACCATAAAAAACAGGATCCCTTAGAAACGCAAGAAATGTAGATTCAAATAATTACAGATCTACAAAAAAGAAGATAAAATACTTGAACAGTTCTACATACAGTACTTGTTACCATTTACTATATCCCCCTTCGTGTTGGGTTTCCGGCAGAACCACCGGGAGTGCCGAATGACCATTTTTGAGCGTGAGAACTTCCTGGCTCGGAAGGGCGAGCTTAGCGACGACTACCCATCCCTGCAGGCCATGGGCTGGTGCAACAACGAAGTGGGCTCCCTCAAAGTCCAGTCTGGAGCGTGAGTAGTCTGCATAAAATGTCAACCTCAGCCAATTGCACCACATATTAATGAAAAGCATAATAGGTTTTCTTGAAATGGGTGAATTAGAAACAATTGCGTCATTAGAGGTGTCGGTTCCAATAGAAGATTGGTCCCACTGCTTAAAGTGGTCAGAAGCTGCGGTATCTAATTAAGCCACCAAAGGGCGTTGGAGACCCCATGAAAGCAGATGTTTATCAAGTTTGTTGGTATCTATGGGGGGTGCCTTGACACAACAGCTAGCTAAAGACAATCGCGGAAGGCTAAAGTATAACTGTTAGTCCAGCTGTTTTGGAGCCTAAAGGGCACATACAAACACGCACAAACCAGGATTTACAAAGTAGTTCAGAAAAGCAAAATGGCCTGGCGGTGCTGGGCTGATAGAAGATTGAATTCCACTGCTCGGAGTGGTCGGTGGTTGGGAGCTGCAGTAACCAACTTGGTCATCAAAGAGCAATAGTAAAAGTAGATGTTTATCGATTTTGTTGGTCATTGGTCTGTGCAGTCCTTTGAGACTTCTTTTGATTAAGGTCTATACAAATAAACATTCTATTTATTGGGATTGTCTTAACACAACATCTAGCTGAAGACACTTGCTGAAGGTTGAAGTATAACTGTCGGTCCAGCTGTTTCGGAGCCTATAAATCACATACAAATGTGTACATAGATAGATAGATAGATAGATAGATAGATAGATAGATAGATAGATAGATAGATAGATAGATAGATAGATAGATAGATAGATAGATAGATAGATAGATAGATAGATAGATAGATAGATAGATAGATAGATAGATAGATAGATAGATAGATAGATAGATAGATAGATAGATAGATAGATAACTCTATTCATCCCCGTAGGGAAATTCACACTTTCAGCAGTATCCTTTTGTTGTTTATTAACAGATTAACAGGATGGCCTCGGGGTGCTGTGTTGTAGTTTAACAACAGCGAAGTGGATGACCTCACACGCTAGGCCAAAAGTTTGACGTCCCTAGTCGTAGTTTAGAAAAGTAAAATGACCTGACCATGCTGGGCTGATAGAAGACTGAATTCTACTGCTTGGAGTGGTCAGTGGTTGTAAGCTGCAATACCCAATTTGGACGTCGGAGGGTGTTGAAGTCCCCACGAAAGCGGACCATACGAAAGCAGATGTGGTCAGTGGTTAGAAGCTGCAGTACCCAATTTGGCCATCAAAGGGCGTTACAGACCCCATTAGAGCAGAGGTTTATCAAGTTTGTTGGTATTTATGGGGGGTCCTTGACACAAATCCCAGCTAAAAACCCTCAGAGAGGCCTAAGGTGTACTTTTTCACAAAATTAGTTCAGCATTTTTGAGGTTTTTAAGTCACATACAATCACACAGGTGCTTTTTTTTTACTCTTATTTTTTATTTCACTAAACAGTGTAAGTGCAAGTAAAATAGCACTGGGATGGGTTTCCTCAATGTTCTCTGGTTGATTAATTATAGTCAGCAAATACAGCTAAAGTGGGTGCTTTGCGAGTGGCGCTTGGCTTTGGCGACATCCAGTGGACATATTTAAAGTTGCAAATCGATATTTTTGCACGATGCGGCACATTTACGTTTACATCACTTTCACATCTAATGCATTTCTCAGATGTGTCTCTCGGGCCACATAATTGATGTGGCGGAGCATGTTTTGCCCACGGACCATGAGTTTGACACATGTGTTCTACAGGTTCAATATTAACCAAAGCAGTGTGTTTAGATTTGTGGTGTATTCCACATCTTATTATCATTGCGTTGACTTCCACTTTAAAGGTATTCCAACCCCCGAAAAACACAGGTGACCAAAGTATTCTTACTCTCGTCCAAAGTCAAGAATACTCACTCTGTAGAAGTACACAAGCCTTACGGCTGCATTTGTTCGTGTACTTTGTTATGTCTGCAGATTTGTGTGCTACCAGTATCCTGGTTACCGCGGTTACCAGTACATCATGGAGTGCGACCGCCATTGCGGCGAGTACAAGCACTTCAAGGAGTTCGGCTCGCATTGCCAGACGCCTCAGATCCAGTCCATCAGGCGTATCCAGCAGTAAAGGGGGGAGGCGGGCCCTTCCTGGACCACGCCCCTCTTCTTAGCCCCACGGACCCCAGACCATAATAAAGTGTCCTCCTTAAATACGCTTCGAGTCATCTGGTGTTGTTATTGACATGGGGGGGTCATGTGGGTTGTCGCCTGCCACTGCGACTACAAAAGTCAACCTGTTGCCAGCTGCATGTTGTTGACTTTCTACCGTAACTTTAAGTGCTGTGAAAAAGTATTTGCCGCTCACCTGATTTCTGTGTTTATGGCATATTTGACACTCACAAATGTTTCAGATCATGAAACCAATTTTAATATCACACAGAGACAACCCAAGAAAATACAAGACGTAATGTTGATTCCATTTATTAAGGCACAAAAGAAATCAAAACCTATGTGAAAAAGTAATCGCCCCCTGAACCTAAATTGGGCCACCTTCGGCTAGGATAACAGAAATCGAACGTTTACGATAATTGCTGTGGAGCAATTTTGGCCCACTCTTCTTTGCAAAACTGTCCTGAATCTACCATGTTAGAGGGTTTTTGAGCTTGAACTGCCTGTTTAAGGTCCCACCACAGCATCTCAATTGGATTTAAACCCAGATTTTGCATTAGCAAAATTACCATTATCAATTTACCATTATCTGCACCGCTTATCCTCAGTAGAGTCAAGGGGGGGGGGGGGGTACTCTTACACTATTATCCAGCAAGATAGCGGGGAGGAGGAAGGAGACATTCAATCAGCCCCCCAAAAAAGACATTTTAGCAAAATTCCATGAAGTTTTTGAATTTGTGGAACCACCCTGATAAAGTGTTGACAAGTCGTGCTATTGTTCATTATGTCTGCCTCGTGCATTTTCCACGGATTGTCAAAAGCCGGAAAAAGCAGACGTCATTGGATCAGAATTTCAAGAAACGCAAGGCAAAAAGGTAAACGAATACTTGTATTGTTCCCTTTATATTTATATTTTTTCTTACATGATGTGCCCCTTGTTTAATGTTTATTGTGCGGTAATCAAATTTTTACATGTATTTGTTTCATGTTCTGATGCTCTTTTACGGTTTATTAAAAAATATATCACACTCTACTTTTGCGAGGCTTGGATTACCGCATTTATATTGAGTGTGTCTCTACTTACAAAGTTTCCAGGTTAGGAAGCTACTCCCCGAATGAATTAAATACAAATTTTGGTAAATTTTGTACTTCGAGGAGTATCTTTAAATCCCTATACTTCTACTTTTACTTGAGTAAATTTGTGAAGAAAAATAACAGTACTTTTACTCCGCAACATTAGGCAACATTGAAGTCATTACTCCGTTACTTAATAAATCCCCTCCACGTAAGTATGCGTCTGTCTGTCTCTGCTAAGGCGCATTTATTTTGACTCAGAACTCCGCCAGGCTCTAACATGTTTAACCAATCAAACGTAGCAGCCTCGTCCCGTGCGCATATTAAACTTCAGCATGGGAAATCTTGTTTACGGATCAAACAGATTGAAAATGGCGCTTAGCAATACAGACTATGAAAACACAGAAGAGGAGGAGCACCCCTGGTCGGACATGTCAAGTCAAGTTATGTTTATTTGTATAGCCCTTAATCACAAAGAGTCTCAAAGGGCTGCACAGACCACAGCAAACCAGAGACTAATATGACACCATCACCTGATCTAAAACCTACATGAGGGAAAGTAATACACATATTATCAACATAAAATATAGGTTATTCATATGATATAGAGTAGAAGGACATCAAAAGCATGTTCCCCTTAAAAAGGCTGCGAAACACCAACTACAATATGCATTGTCTCCTATTTTCGAGTTCATAGGCTAGCTTGTTGTTCTGCTTGCAGAGCCTGTTAAGTAATAGGTATTTAAATGTGCCACTTAGTGCTACATGTTTACTTATTTGATTTACACTATTTTTATTTTATTGTTTATTAGAGCACTTGAATTTATGTTGAGTATTTTAATCTACTTTTAAATTAAATGTTTTTTGTGGTTAAATGAATGGACCTTGATCATTTATTGATTTGATTGGTTGTTTCAAAAAAAATCAATAAATACGACGTTGCTAAATTTACTCAACACTCGAGCATTTTTTTACCAAGTACTTTTTAACTTTTACTTAAGTATTTGGTGGATGGATGCAATGTTCCCTCTAAGCTGCGTGTGTGCGCAATTGCGCACTACCCAGAGCTTTTCCGCGCACAAGAAAATCTAGCCAGCTCACAAAAAACAGGGCTCGAAATTTCTAATTAAGAGGCGAATTAGAGCGAAGTAGAACGAAGTTGAATAAAGTCAGTAGAGTTTTTCGAGAACTGGCTTCTTCGGCTCGGCTCACTAAAAAGAACCGACTCTTTCGGGTCCAAACGGCTCTTCGGGTTGTTTTTGCTTCTTTAATCCCCACAAAAAATTGTACACAAAATGACTTGAAGGAAGGGGGGAGATAGAACAAAAAAGAAAAAAAAATACCAAAATGAAAAAGTAGTGAAAAGCTGAGAAAAAAAGAAAAAAAGGAAGAGAAAAAAGAAGGAAAAATTCAGAAAAAAAGCCAGAAAAAAAGAAAAGAAAGAATAAAAGGAAAAAAAGTAAATGGAGAACAAAAAGAAAAAAGTAACAGCTAGGAAAAAATAAACACAATGAGATTTTTTTTAAAGGAATTTAAAAAAAAGAAAAAAACAGGGAAAAGGAAGAAAAAGTTTGTGTTACATTCACATAATTTCCAATTATACCAAGTCAATCTTGTTGCCAACATTGTACTTCCACTAAAAAATGTGATTAAATACAGTTCTGTATCGTGCAACCGACTAAATAAGCCCCCAAAAGTGTTAGTATTATGCGACAAAAAATACCAGGAAAAAAAAGAAATGGAAATCTTGTGTAAGAATTGTTGTAAAAACAAATGACGTTTGTAGGCCGTACAACCTTTGCAATAATACATTAGTCAATTCATTCAAAAGTGATTTTTTTTTTTTGCATTGCCGGAAACTCAGCTAAATGTAAGTTGATGTCAAGTTTTGGACATGTTTGATAATGACTTTGTTGCCACACTTGGGATTGCTGTTGCTCACTGTTGTTTCAAGCGTTGCTCACCGACTTTGTGTGAACGCTCAGACCCGGGGAAAATTAGAGGGAACATTGGATGGATGGTGTTATGAGTGCACTGGATGGAAGAGGTGGAAATGTAGTGGAAGCTTGAGCTCATGTTGGTGATAGGAATGAGTGGAGAGGTGTTGTAAAAGGAAAGTAAGATGTTTGGACGCGTTCTAAGGGATGGACAGGGCACCTGTCTGATGCGGCAGGGGTAAACCAGTGAAAGCTGTCGGGCCCTGCTGTTGAACAGAAGAGTGTGTTGCGTCACCCTGACCCGAGTGACATGGCTGCTTTCTTGTGTACCGTTTCATCTGGAGGGAGGAAAGCATAGGTGCCGAGGTGCCTAACTTGTTTGGGCGTTTGGGTTGGCCATGGTCAATTTTTTTGTGTTTTTTTTGATAATTTTTCCTTTTCTTTGTTTTTGTGTATGTGTTTGTCTTGGGGTTGGTTACCCCTCTCGAGGGATATGACCAGATGAAGATATAGTAGATAGAAGTATTTGGATGACTACTTGAATCCCTAATGCCCCCAATAAGCAGGTAGGCGCCTTGCATGGCTGCATGGCCGCTATCGGTGTGTGAGTGTTTGTGTGTGAATGGGTAAATGTGAAGAACATTGTAAAGTGCTTTGGGAGGTCGTCATTGACTTGAAAAGCGCTATATAAATGCAGACCATTTACCCTTTATTTTTACTTCTACTTGAATAATATTATTCTGAAGTAACTGTACTTTTACTTGAGTTACATTCTGGCTACTCTACCCTCCTTTGAAGTAGAGGCACCACTGTCACCTTTGAAATGAGACGGGAACAACAGAAGTTTGGATGCCAAACACACACACACGCTCTTCAATGACGTCTTCATCTGTATTTCTATTGTTCGTCAGTAAAGTGTTAAGTCCGCCACGTGTAAGTTCGATATCGTGAGCATTATATTTTACTCAAACGTTTTCAGTCGAACCTCACCGAGGAGGGACAAGCAGAATCGGGTTCCGGCTCCATCAGTCGTGCCGCTCCGGGTTTTGTGCACCTCCTCCGCCGCAGTGGGAGGAAGTGGAGCGGCCAGAGGCACCCACCGCCGCCGCAGCACTATCAAGGGGAAATCGACAAAAACGCGGAGGACAACTCGGGTAGCAGCCGTCGCTACACGCCCGCTCCAGGAACCGACCAACAACCTGCACCTGCTTCGTGAGCCCCTACGAGGGAACCGAATCCTCCCGCCCGACTTGCCGGACGAAGGCACCCCCGAGCTCACTCAGCCGGGTCGGGAAGAGACCTCCGGAGCTGGGACAACCCGACACCCGAAGCTCCCTTCCGTGCGTTGGGACGCTTCCGGCCAGTGCTCCGGTGGTCTCCCCGGTGGCCCGCGCGGAACCCCCCTCCCCCCGCCGCTTATTGCTCTTGTCGCATCCGCCATTTGCGTCGCGAAGGAACAGTGGAGCGAGTCAAGTCGTGGTTCCCCCTTCCTCTTTTCTGGATATTCCAATTTGCCCCACGCTGGTTGCAGCTGACGCTCCGTAAGCCGTCATGGACGCCCCCGGGCCCCGTTAACGTCACCTCGGACGCTCGCGGTTCGCCTTGTTTTTCGGGAGGGGAGGGAAAGCCTCCCGACTTCCCCCTTGAGGGGAGTGGGCTAGCGTCAAGCGTTTGCTAGCCCGCTAGCCTAGCGTAATTAGCTCCGAGGGGGGAAACCTTATTGACAAATAGAGCTTCGGCGTCGCTGTCGAGGCAACGGGACGTAAACGTCCAGCATCCCGGGCTAGCCGAATGCTAAGCTACAGCCACCGTCGTTAGCATTTAGCTTATCTGCTAGCTGAATGCTAAACAGTCCTCATTCTGGTGTTAAGCTTCCTGGATAGTCGAATGCTAACCAGACGTCACCTTCGTTAGCATTCCGCTCCCTGGCTAGCTGTATGCTAAGCGGACGCTCTATCGTCGTTAGCATTAAGCTTCCTAGCTAGCTGAATGCTAAGCGAACGTTTCCGTTATTAGCATTGAAGCAGGACACGGCGGCGGTAGCCTTCGCTTCCCCCGCTCATGAGGCTTCGATCCGCGGATTAGGGAGGCGACGTGTTCGCCAGGTAGAAAGTGGGCAGATTCCGTGTTTGTGTTTGACGAATGCAAAGGAGACTCCCATTGCTCGTGTTTGCTCGCTCGGAGACGTTTGCATTGCAAAGAGGATCGTTAGTTTTTTTCTTAAAGGCGAAAGAAACACCAGCTGGTGGATCTTTTTTTTGCTTCTCGGTTGCAGTTAAGGCGCGCTGCGTGAAAGCCCCCCTAAAACCAGTCGCTCTGTTTCCCACTCGACCGGCGTGGGGGGACACGCGCAACATCTAGCCGGGAGGAGGAGGGGGGATCCCTCAAGGCACTTAATGGGATTACAAGATCGCCGATTAAACGTTCTGTGAAGATCGCCAGCAGCAGCATGGCACTGTGAGGCGGTGGCGGATATTGACAAGGAACCCCTCCCGGCAGCAGCAGCAGCAGCCGCCGCCGCCCCCCACCCTGATGCTGGTCCCATCTGGCGTCGGAGGAGCCCCGCGTTTGTAAACAGCGAGCGAGCAAACGAGCGTGAAGATGGCGGACCTGGAGGCCGTCCTGGCCGACGTCAGCTACTTGATGGCGATGGAGAAGAGCAAGTCGACCCCCGCCGCCAGAGCCAGCAAGAAGATCATACTGCCAGAGCCCAGGTATCAAGTCCACGCACTTGGCCTGTGTGGCAAGGTCATTTGCATATTCATGGTCTTGCAGCAATATCAGCGCTACACACACTAAATAGCAGTGCACGGCACATATGGTGGTACCTCTTCAAACGCGCTTAACTTGTTCCAGTGTCTTACTTGTAGCGTTGCTCGTATAACTGGCGCATGTTTTCCATATGAAATAATTTAAAACTTATTGGCCCGTTCCTAAGCTCCTCAAAGCATCAAAGTGAACCCGAATTAGCTATTAAACGCATTAAAAGAGAATATAAACATAAAATAATGCAGTAATGAAATGATATTAATGAAATAAAATGCGATTTTATCACGAGCATCGTTATGATTTTGTGCCCGTGGTGCAGAGAAAGTGGCGGGTGGTGCAAGGAGTAATTTTGGAGATTAGATACCTGTCAACTTAAACACTCCCCCCTATTTTATACGATATTTGATCATCTCAAGTTGTGTATGCCTTATAACATTTTTATGCGGTTCTTTTAAAGAAAAAAAATAGCGCTATCGTCTTTGCCATTTCAGCTCATCGTAGTTTTCTAATACTGCCGTGGTTTTCTACAAAATCTTGTCTTGTTGTGAGTAGGTGCATGGGTGTTTGTAAGGGTTATATCAACACGGAATTTGTGATTATTAATAAGAGGAGAAATTGGTGTAAGTGGACAGGTATGGGATCGAGAGACTGTTGATGATACATAAGCAATTACTTTACACTTAAAATTTGTGTTACTGTAACTTAAAATGAACGTACACACAAAAAAATCTGCACATTTTTTTGCCTCAAACCGATTGCATGCTCAAACTAGATGAACAGATATTGGTGGTCCTGAGCAGTGAGCGGTCTCTAGTGGTAACCTTTGGGACTGTTTGTGAACTGGATTTTCTTTCATATAGCAAACAAGAGTTTTGTTGCAAATAAACCCCGCATACCAAAATTCTTGTGTTTAAAGTGCTCGTACCAAGAAGTACCACTGTGCTTATTTACACTTATACACAAAAACAAACATTCATTTTTATGTGCCTTCAAATGTTTACTGACACACGTGCATATTAAACCATAAAGGCACAAAGTAAACACATAACCTGCTTGTGTACACACGCACATTAACGAGTGAAGATGCTGGCATGTGCAAGGCAATGACTTATGTCAAGGAGAGCTTTGCTATCTGATAAAGACAAATTCAAAGTATTTATTGTCATATGCACGGTAAAGAACTATGATTCCCTGCACAATGAAATTCTTACTCTGCTGTCCACGTAGTTGCCAGCGTAATAGAACTAAAAGTATATACTAGTATACAAAAAATATTGCAATATTTTTGCCAGATCAATTATTTATTCCTGTTTGAATTTTTTTTTTTAACCTAAAATTTAGCTCATATATTGGGTGCATGTTATACTCTAGATATAACTACTAGGGGTGTAGGGGCAGCATTTCCTGCGGTGTGTATTGGTCAAGTACAGCCTGGTGGCGCCCATCCCTCACCAGGTCTTGAACCAGGGACTTTTCGCGTGATAGGCATATGTGCTGACCACTGCTCTGTGGAACACTAGGTAGTACAGTACTACAGTACCGTATTTGTGCAATGATTAGTCAGTCAATAAATATCGCTGACCACGATCGGAAAACATTGGATGCAACAGGGATTGAACCAGGGTCACGGCGGGGAGAGCGCTAGATCCTAACCTACACTATTGATACTAATCTGGAATGTGTTTACATACAAAAATTATCTTGGGTTTTAATTTGAATATTAGTCATGGTTTGACTTAAAGGCCAACCGTGCCTGGAAATATGATTTTATCTTATATTGTTTGACATTCGAATCTGCGAAAACTTGGTGTTCTGACCATATAACATGCTCTGGAATGCTTTGAAGTTGTCATGTACATATTGAATTTCCCTTGGCTATAACAATGGCCCACGGGTTGGTATTTTGTTCATAGTTTATTGTTGTCAATTATTTAATCAGGGTAGAATGTATTCAACAAGATTTTTCTCTTGTAATGCTTAGTATGTGCTGAGAAAAAGTAACCAAATTTTATACCGATTTTTCAATTAAAGAATAGGGTTTAGTGTTCTATGAGTGCAAGCTATACACGAATGATTACGGTATATCTGGCAATATTAGGAAGGGATCAGTGAATAAAAAACATTTATTTGGGTGGGAAAGGAGAAACCAGAACAACAAGAATGTTTATATAACAGTCCATCATACACCTACATATGATTGGCAAAAAAACAAAACAAATTAATCTCAAATTGTACTGATACAGTGTTATCATGATATAAAACACTTAAACATCAAGTGTGAATTCCCTTGCATAGACATTGGTTGTCCACGCACTTAAAGACATGAGGCTTTGCAAACATGCTTCCAAAAACACCTTGCTACACTTGTACATTGTAAAAACTGAAATAAACCTTGATGTTTAATTAAACTATTAAATTCAAATCATAAAGACCCAACGTTGTGACCTGAAACAGTTGTTAAACTGGAAATTATCCAAGTCCTATCTTTCAGTCACTAAACGGTAACATATCTCTTTATGAACGTGGGCTGATTGCTGATCAAGAAGGACGGGATTCGGTTTCAAGTTTGCCGAGTGCATCGGCAAACTTTGCACATACATAAAAAAGTCGTCCACACGATATGTCTTACTGGGATCAGTCCTTTTTGTGTTGGCTAAGTTAAAAACATTGCATTTTCAGAATTGCTATTTTAATCTGATTGTATAAAGTAACACTAACTTTGTATCAATGCCCTCAAACTGCATGTTTGCTGGTGTCTCGGCGGAGGGCATGCTGGTGAGCTGCAAAGTAGTCACCACAATCAGGCATGAGCAGAGCTTCCAAAAGTGCACTATTGTAACCATCTGTAAAAATATTGTCCTAATCAAATGGAAGATCACCTTTTTAATATGCAGGGTCAACAACATTTCCTCCTCTGTGTGGCGTCCAAAAAAAACTTCCCCCGGAGTCAGTCCAATTCAGTGGGCCAGGGGAGCAAAGGGTCTCCGAGCTGAAGATTGATGATTTAATTGGACACTTGAAAACATGTTAGGGAAATGTAATCACTCAATTTTAACTCATTCGCTTTCATCCTAATTCAATGGAATAGGGACGATTGACAGCTAATACAGTCATTAGCACTGAATGTGTTAATCCGACAATAAATATAGTTCAGCCTTGATGTAAAATGTGTACATTGAAGATACCGTATTTTTTTTTTTTAGGTTAGTGACTGCTGGTGAGTGCCTCTGCTTCACTACCGTAAAATCATGATGTAATCTTTATTTTTTGCTAGTTTATTTTGACTCAAGTGACAGTGCTGCTTTCTCCACAGTGGCAAAATGCTGCAACTGCAGTTATACGCCATAGCTGCTGCTTTAAAGCACTTTTAAATATTTGCCGTGTTTTAATCAATATAGAAAATCCTGTTAAAGAAGGTACAGTTTCATATTATTATGTTTATATTATTCCTTATAAGTCACTATGTCCCATCACTGGTGTGTAACTTGTGGTTTCCTTGTGAAATACCATTTTGATTTTAATGTGCATGAATCTGTTGGGGTGTGAATTTCCTTGCCCTCTCTCTTGAGCCCTATGTTACTGCTAACCAAGCAAAAAAAAAAAGTCTAAAGGGTATTTGACTAAACTCTGCAAGCACACAGATCGTGCACTGAGTTCTCCTCAAAAAAAGAAAAGTCAAGCTTGTTAGTGGTGACTGACAGTATTAGTGCTTATTGAAAGCGCTCCAAAACCCCCCGTAAGCTGTCGAAGCTGTCATGGGCTCAACCCCGCATACCTGCAAATTGCAACTACTTGAAGCTTCAGACCCTCGCATGAATCTTAAACAAGAAGTAGCTTTTGCCTTCCAAAATAGTCAGCGTGCAACCTGCTCACCTTGCAGCAGCAATTCTACTAAAGATTATTGATGCTGTGCCTCATTTCCCAGTATCTGGGCTCATGAATGCCGTTGAGACTCCTGATTGGCTTCTCACTTTATCATCATGAACTGGAAGATAGACAAGATAGCAGGAGAACATTGCCATTCATTTCTTCCAATTTTTGCCTTGTGGGGATGTATAGATTAAGTAAAAAAAACGATAAATATTTAAAAATTAACAGGAAACTACTAATACTCATGCAAAGTACTCATAGCATCTGTACAGGGTAATTGGAGTAGGAGAATGTATACATTATTTTTTAACTTCTCTCCTTTACATCTCTAATGTACCTAGTACTATTCAGTACACGTGTATTCGGTGACCGAAAATGACAACTACACGAATAACTAGCCATGATTCTTGAATTCATCAATAGACGTGAAATAAGTAATAATTTCTTTGTATTCAAGCAAGATTTACTAATCTTTGCGTCAAGTGGTCTATTTCATAATTTTAAACACCAAAACTGAGTTGGATCTGTACTTTTTCCTTAGCCCTTAGAATATATTTTGAAAACTTTCAAAATATTTTTTTCCTATGATTAAAAAAAAAAATCCCGAATGCAAATATGGGTATACAATTGTTTTACTTCCGTATCCTCAAAATATGAGAAATTATGTGAAAGGGTTGGGCGCCACCAAGCTGTACTTGCCCAAAATACACCACAGGAAATGGTGCTCCTATGACTCCAGAGGTTAAAGGATCCACAGACCCCCAAAGTAAAAAATACAATACACGAAGGCACTTCACTTTAATAACAACCATCTCTGATAAGGCTAATTTTATTGAGTATATTGTATTCAAGGCTTCCAACATACAGATCATGCCAAATATCTATGTTGAAGTGTCTTTTTCAGTCAAATAATTCACTGTAAGTCGGAAATTTCATGTGGCAAGTCGTCTCAGTATTTTGTTCCGGGGAGAATTTGTCCTTCTGAGTGTCTGAAAAACAGTTTATATGACCTGGAACATCTAGCGGTTGTCTAAGCATCAAAAGCTAGGTTCACACTGCAGAGCTTAATGCTTAATTCACATTTTTTTGCGAAATGTGATCTTTTTGTGAGATTGTTCACATTTCCGACAAAATGCAATTTGTATTTGATCTCCTGTAACTTGCGCAATCTCTTATGGAACGCCAGTGTTCTGCATGCTCAGAAGAGAACCTTTGACGTCACACACAATGTGCTCAGTTTTTGCAGCAGTACTCGCGGTCCGCCGTTGGCATTCGATTCTAGCAGTTTGAAAGTTATTGGTCCACTGGTGGATGAAAAGAGTTGTGCCCCTAAATATTAATCGAATCCAAAAGCTTGCTGTCCGCTTCCTCCCACCTTGTTGAACAAAGTATGGCGACGTCTGTCGCCTATCAATGAAGTGCAAGTTGCATGGATGCGTCTCAACCGTTCACACACAAGATCAGTACCGGACTTAGGACCAAATATGTAAGTGGCCTGGGTCTGGTGTAAAAAAAAATTGGATATGTGCCGTTCTGAAAGGCTTTAATAAATCTTATACAGGTCGCGTCCTTGCAAGGAAATCGGATTTCCTTGCAAGTGTGAATATTCCTTAACTTGGCGCTAAAATGTTCCGTCATGCACATGCACGTTTTCGCTCAAATGCAGTGCACGGTGGTAATTCTGGGGTCATGGGTGGAGGAAAGGGTACTTGGTGTCGACATTTTATCGGATGTCCCCCTCGGACGTGCTGCCAAATGTTGAGCGATTATCAGGCGCCAAAGTTACCGTGTTTGGCTAAGCGCATCAAAGGGATAAGCCGCACAGATCAGGCTAATCGACCTCGCCCCGCAGCGGCAATGACGAGGTTAATCCCTAGACAGGATGCATGCGACGTGTTTCTCTTTGTACATCCGTCCGACCGTGCATCCGTCCTTCCTTTCTTTTTCAATTTCAGCTTCTCAACAGTAAATATTCAACAGTTTCTAAAGTTCTTCATGGTAGAGGGCTGAAAATTTAGCTTACTTCTGAACAATACTTCTGAATACTTACTTACTTCTGAACATCATTGGTCCCCAGGGTTCGAACAGGTGCTTGCAATCCTTAAAAATGCTTGAATTTGAGTGTTTTCAAGTATCAAAAAGTGCTTGAACTCTGGGTGAAGTGTTTGTAAATGCTTGTAATTGTTGCCATATTTCTCAACAAATCTGCTTTAAAATGAATGATATGTAGTGATTACTAGGATTATAGAGTTAATAGACGGGTGAAACTAAATCTGGTATAACTATTATTATGATGATCATTATTATAAAATGTATGTGACTATTGTTATTATTAGTATTACTCATATCCAAATAATGTAAGCTAGTCAATAGATGGCTCAAGCTAATAATTAAACTTATTATTATTGAAACGACTATGATGACTATTATGTTCATTGTTGTTGTTATTATTATCATTATCCACCATATGTCTATTCTTATTGCTATTGTTGAACATTGTTATTATATAACTGTCACCATCATATTATGCAAATCCATCACAATCTGTACCTATATTTATGAGCAAAAAACTGAGATGAATAAATATGTTGGTTAGGGTAGTGAAAAGAAAACTCAATAAATGGGGATTCAATCACAGATATACATCTTAAAAATAATACAAATAGTGTCTTAACTGCACATATCAGAGTTAGGGCAGACAAGTGGGAGCTTGATGGTGGAGGCATGTGGCTCAAGCTCCCGTACCATGTCTCTTTAATGCACAGATCAGGACACTCAAGAATGGTGGTCCTACTGCATGGGGGCGGATCCCCTAAGGTAGCAGGTCCAAAGATACTTGTATAACGGACAACACATACAACATAGCAGTCAATTCCACCATGAACACCCAAGAGAACTATGTTATCATAATAGATACTCTAATATATAATATGCTAAAGATAAATGGAGACAGCAATGATGATGGTATAAAAAGAGATGGTAGTAGTGATATGATGATAATGATGACAATTAAGAGACTGTGTATCCACAGAGCCAATGTAAATATGTATATTTATAAGTTAATTGTTTTACATGTAAATACACAGCGGATCTAGATGTGAGATGCAATTGTTAAGGAAGTCTGGGGGTAGGATTTTATAAGCATATGCTTCATCCTACTCACTATCAAACATGTAAACATTGCGTTTTTTTTCCGATTTGTTTTTGCTTTTGTCATGTTGGAAACAAAAGTTTCATTTATTCAAAATGATGCCTACACTGCTCTCTGGCAGCTTTGCTTTGCCATTGCATTTCTTTCCTCGTGATAAACGTCAGCTGGCATTAGTTCGTATGGTATTCTCCACTGAAGTGTCATAGCCCCCTATGGGACAGGTGCTCGCTACACCTAAAATAGGGCACTATGACATATGTGTTAGTGCAAGGATTATTATATATCAATTAGGGAAATTTGTTATGGGCCATGCAAAAAAATTAAGGTAGCGTTTCCTTGTGGCAAATAGTAATGGGAAGGACTTTTTGTCACTGAAAATGTAAACTACGCATTATCATGTCATCTTTACCCAACAGCTAGGGATTTTTCTCAAAAATATTTACACAGGTATTGCTTGGAGCCACAAATACTTTTGCGATGTACTAAGGATCTAAAAATCATATGTGTTGATAAATGCACGCGCAAATTTAAAAATCGCACATGTAAAAAGCAGCAGATATATTTATGATGCAAAATACATGATTCACGCTGGATTTCCTTCCATGATACTGGAGACTTGGAACATTGGCTCTGAACGTCCCTAAAACGTTTATGAATTTGGCCATAAAAAAGGTGTACGATCCCTCATCCGGCTTGGAGTTAAATCCAGGGCTATAGCAATTTTCTCTGTGACTTTCAAACTTAGTGTACGCAATACAAAAGCAATACAGTAGGATGTTTGTTCAGTCCAAGATATATAGCGCAGAGTTTCAACTACAGTTCACACTCATGGTGTCACACCAACAGACCCCGTTTTGGCTGTACTTCTCTAAGGAATCCTTTACATTGAAGCTCATTAAGCAATCAATATTCACTGTTGAGACACTACTTTATGATGTAAACCCACAGAGCAAACTGCAAACACCTGAAAATCCCAGCCATGCACCCACAGCAATTTGATTGGGTGAGCGTATCTCCTCACATATAGCGCACTCCCTTAAATAAATTGGTATCCTTGTTGTTAGCCGTATTTTGTCACGTTCTTACAAATGAACTCCGCTCGCTCCTTTTGAAACAGTTATTTACGACAAAAATGACAGTCAAAATAAGCCTCAACCATCTTAAAGGTGTGGGGTGCAATATTTGAGGTGCCCTTAAAAAGGTGAAAGTACAATATCTTCTCTTAAGTATGTGTTAACGATGCCCGTTATAGTTTTTTCCACCGCGCCTATGTGCTTTCATTTTACTTTAATCAAAGCTGTCTGCGACGCGCACCGCATTAGGATATAAAGGGGGGGGGGGGCATGGGGGTTTGAGTGATTTCATGCGTGTCATCAGTTTTTTGTTAGTGTAGCATGCAAATGTAAAAGTAAAAAAGGCCTGTTTCAAATACAGTCCGAATGCCACCCCAAAAAAGATGAGAAAACCAGTTCATTCAAGCACATCTATGTACTGACACACACCACAGAGTAACCTTGAAAGACGCTTCAATGATGATTTAAGCCAGAAGATGGCCTCAGCGAGAAGAAAATTTTCTAACTCCAGTAGGCCCCTTTCTGTAACTAACAGAGAGAAAAATTTTAAGCGGTAAGTGTTGATATGGGACACAGGCTCTGGCATTATTATTATTTCATAGATATGATCAATACATGAAACGTCATGCTGAAATAAAATGTACTGAAGAATTGGCTTTGGTCTGGAGAGCGGGTTTGTGGTTTTGTTGAACTTTGCCTTAAAGTATTAGTAGCATATATTCATACATAATGATATATATTTGATGTTTTCATGGCTTTTTGAGTCAAAAAGGTTCCCGACCCCTGCTGTATTATATTGATCATTTCACTTGTGTGGGTATTATAGTTACTATTGACTAATCAATTTGAACTGTCAAAAGGCAAGTACCCCATTTTTGAGGTCTCAGTTCAATTGACTATCTCTAGCACAGATGGTTTCAGCTCAACAATTGAAATTAGCCTATGTCTGAAGATGAATATGTTTTTGGGCAGTACATAAATTATAGTACTGTGTTCTCTATCACCGATTCACTTTTGCATCGCCGGTGCGTCACAGCTCTTTTTCTATTATTGGTTCTGCGAATTTTGGATACATTGCGGAATTTCGACGTCATTTTAAGAGCGAAGGTACTTTAACCAATGGCCGAACTTCCATTTGTTTTAGGGCGCAATCCAAATGAATTACTTACATGTCAAGTGAAAAAACAAATCTTCCCATATACATGCTGTGTGTGAGAATTTCAATTAGGGGGAAAGCAAGAGTAACCTTATTATGCGATGTATTATATTTTATTGTACAGCTGATGCTGTGCGAATATCTTTTTTGTGAATTGTTGACGTTTTTAGTGCTATGCACAAATGAAAAGTCAACAAACAAATATTCATCGTTACCACATCACTTTTGACATTAAAAAAAGGATGATATAATTCATGTCTCTTACCAAAATCAACAAAGTACCGTGCTTGTTTGCTCTTGCTCCAAAAGTAGGCTCCATTCCTGTGCCCTTTCTGTTTGTAAGTTGTGCTCTATACGGCTTTTCGGAAGCATGGATTTACACTGCATATGTTTGGACACAACTGATGCATTCGCTTTATGACTGATGCATTTTTACAGTGTGGGTACTAAATAATACTAAAATGTCTTTGAGAATAAACCAATGCGTTTGAGGCTTTTTATCGCGTGAGTTGGAGTTTTTGTAAAGCATTTACCTATGTACTTAAAGTCCACAGCGATTTGTGGTAGAATGAGGGGAACTGTGCATGTATACAAGTAAACAAATTCCTATTCTTATGATATAGTCCTTAATATATATGTTATCTACATGTCGGAAATTCAATTAATACGGTTGGTTATGGAACGGATTAGCTGTGAAAATCAAGGGAATACTGTCTCTTGTTTTCTACAAGTTCTATTTAATACAGTGACTCTTTTGTAATACAGGAAATTATATATAGATTTATTTTTGAGCTATTCATGGACATACAATAGTCTTAAACACCAAATGATAATATCGTTTGTTGCCTAACTAAAACGGAGGCCACAAATTTGTGAAACAATGTTGTACCACTTTGTAATAACTTATAGGTAGACATTTTAAAGAACCTCTCATCACCGCAGGGAAGTCCAGTTGTATTTACGTATACAGTAACCCCTCTGTTATCGCGGTTAAAGGGAACCAGAACCCCCATGAAACATGAAATTTTGCGAAGTAGCGACGCCCCTTCATAAAAACTTCCAATGGTCAAACCTACCTGGAGATGACCATATAGATTGAGAGTATATGACTGTAAAAAAATAAAAATTATAGATCTACTCATGAAAACACAGAATTACAGTTGTATTTCATCATGAAATTGTAAGACAAAATTGGAAGGCTTCCACTTTCAGTGTAAGTAAATGATCTAGAGGGCGACCGGCGAGCTGCTCACTAGCGTTGGGGATCCATGGGTGAAGCCAGGTCTCCGCATTCATTAAAATACAAAAGTCACGAATGTAGCGGTTTTTATCGAGTTTTAGCTCCAAGTTTCCCGTTTTATGGGTAATGGAATTGGAGGTGAGAGACAGGCTCAATAGGGGTGTTTTGTTACGTAGTCGTAATTATAGCAGTATACTATACCGATAGCACTGCTATTGCTTGCTTTCCCAACGCCGCCTTAGGCCTTTCCCACATGCGATAATAATCCACATAGCGCCTGCTGGTGATCACCATTTCTTTGCGCTCTTCTGACTTTCTTTAGTCCGATTTCATCGATACTTCTCTTTTTTTCAATTTAACAAGCCACTGAAATACTAGCAGTAGCTGTCGGCGTGCTTCGCAACTCGTTTTGGTGGACGCATTGAATTGCGTGCCCGGCCAGCTGTTTGACTGACCGCATACACCAGGCTACCACAGTCATGCACACAAAGTCAAGCCCACCCAACACACAAAGCCCTCCCTATCCTGCTCGCGATAGCATTAGCTATGTGCTGTCATCTGCAGAACACAATCCACAATACGTTGATATCAATGACAATAAAGACCATTCAATTTAAAATCGACCAAGCAGGGAACCAGCGATAACTGAAGTGCGAAGTAATGAGGCGTCTCTATACATCAAATCACCATTTAGTTTTAAAATAGCAGATTCATCAAATGGATTGGATTTATACTATTGCATAGCTTTAAATAAATACCACCCAGCACTATAAAATAAGTCTTCAAAAGGGAAAAAAGAATTTTTAGCAACTGTTGGACTATTGACCCGGACCTTGTACCAGAATACACATTTGTGCTGATGCAGCTTGTGGTTCTGAAGGGCTGCTGAGAATCCACTTTTGTGTTCAGTGGTCCATGTACGATAAGCCTGCTTTTTTTTTTGGGGGGGGGGGTGTCTGCAAAAAATGTGTAAAAGAGACACACATTTGCAGTGTGACCAAAAACACTTGGTCGCTTTCCAACAAGAAAGTGTAAATGTGTAGGGTTGGTGGCCTTATTGCCTGCACAATCTGCTATGTTTACTAGTTTGTGCAGTAAGCACGCCATTGCTTTTTTATTGTCGCTACAGTCAGTGTCACTTTCACCAGTCTCTCCCTCTCCCCACAAGAGCGAAACAATAGATATGACTACTCAGCTCTCGCCCACCGCGGTTTCCTTACTTTTTAGCATTCAACTCATGAAATGATTAGCGTGGCTTCCTCGAAATTGTTGAGCAATGCTTATAAATAATAATACTCCACTAAGACACTGAGGCTCCATACATAGTTCCTAGGAAAAATAAAATCCAGTCAAACGAAACAATAATAAATGAAGGAATGATATGGCTGGCCCCCAGAAATATAGAACTTATCAGTTGGTCTGGACTATTGTGATTCTAATCAGCTTCAAACAAGAAACCCCACCTAAAACATTGAGACGGTGTGCTTATATTCAGTCCCTTCTAGTGCTTTATTTACTTAAAAAAAAAAGCAACATCAATTTATATAATAAGCAAAAATACATGAACTGTCATATAACATGCATTTTTCTAAATACCCGTAGGTTGACAAATTAGCACTCATTCTACATATCATGTTCATTGTTCACGGATCCCTCAACTACCTGGGTCTTAGGGCACCACTTCCTGCGACGAATCTTGAACAAGTACAGCCTGGCACCGCCCATCCCTCTCTAAGCCGTTCCTTTTTTTGGGTAGGGGTTTGCTATCCCACATGAAACGGTACGGGTTTCCAGTAGCAAGGGAAGCCTCCTAATCTCACTCAGAGAAGAGCCGTATCTTAGCATTAACGGAAAGCGGTGTGTGTGTTACAATACTGATACCAGATTCTAATTCACACGGAAAAACTATTTTGTTCCAAAATTCTAAGTATCACATTTTACAATATGCATTGCATCACTCGTGGTTTGCTGACACAATTTTCCTGCATCGTGCTCCTAAGGATACCCAAAATCCGCAAAAAAATGAGAAGTAAAGTTGTGAGTTTGGTCACTTTGAGTCTCCGTAGCCTTTATTCTTTATGCTTTTTGGCACTTTCTTTTGGTTGCATACACCATACAAAGAAAACCTAATGGTCAATAAATAAACACTTTATCACTAAAGAACATTTAAACAAAACAAAACAAAAAATCAGTTTCTCATATTCAGTTAAAAATAACTGATTTTAAAATCAGTTATTTTTAAGGTTAATTTAATTGGCATGTGCAAAAACAGCTACACATAACCTATGACTAACGTGCCTTCCATTAGCTATTAGGTAGTAACTATTGTTAAATAAAATTAAAATAATTCCAACTAAACTCTGAATCATTTTCAACTTTTAAAACTAGCTATCAAATTAATTCAAATTATTACTCTGCCCTAAAAGTAAGTATTCATTCATTCCGAACTCAAAACCACAAAGAAAAAAAAAAACAATGTTGAGTCAAAATGCAAAGAATAAAGTTCTGTTTAAGCCAGCTTTCAGGCGAACCCATTGATAAATTAGAATTAAAATTATTTTTGAGAAGTGATTAGAGAAGCGATTGGATGCAACCTTTTGTGTATGTGTTTTTTTTTTCTCCGATCGGACGGTTTTGCCCAGGAACTGGACAGGGTGGTATGTTGGAGTCCCACTCTCCAAGTCATTTGTGAGGGTGTCCCTGGGCAAGGCAGTGCGACACAGGCTAGTGTATGGATGTTGCCAATGAACTCAGCTCTCATCTGTTTTATGCGTAGGCTTGGCAGCTTTTTCCATACTTTAGATTTCCCAAAAACTATGAAAATTGGCAAGAATAAGTTACTGAGTTGGGTAAAGACTCTTGCTTTAACAATGTTTTCTCTTTCAGCCTGCCTGATTTTCATGCACTTTCTAAGCAGCATTCAAAGAATGTACAAAAATACAGACTACATAATTTTCACTGGACAATAAAGTCAGTTATGCATGAAAGGAGCACTCCAAAAATTATATTTGCACTGGCGATAGATGCCTTTTGTCAGGGCTAATACTACTTGTCTTCGCAAACTCGGCAAGCTTGGATAAATTCTGATTTGTATAAAAAAATGACCTAACTGCATTTAGCGAGAGAGGGGCTTTAACATTAAGCACTAAGAAAGGGAAGGTTCTATAAAAAGGTAATCTCAAACTCACGTGGTTATTAACTGGAGTGTTGACAGGTGGAGAGGATGCACTTGCTTTTCCAGCGGCCGTAGCTGCTGGTTTGAGCAAAACAATATATAAAATATTATATTATTGCAAGAAGCCATGTTTACGAACTTTATTAAAAATCTGTATTAAAAACGTTCCCTGTCCTGCTTCTTAGTGTTTGATCTTTCAGGATGTCCCTTGTCGTGCTTTTTTGGTTTTATTTATCATTCAATACAACTTTTTGGTTTTTCTGTTCTCTAACATTAGTCTCTGGCACAGCGAAATTCCGGCTCACTGCTCGATGTCCGTGAATTTCAGAATGATTAGCAACAATAAGCTTAAAAGAGGTGTCATATGCAGGACACTTCCTATTCGCCGCCCGAGTTGCCATCTAACTATCACTCTAAGATATTGATAATACTGCAAAACAACAGCGTTTAACTCACGTTTTTGTGTTGGCAAAGAATGTAATGAAGAGGCATCTCACACCTGCGCACAAGCGAGCGAGATTTACCGTTTTTAATGTAAAACGTCCGTGCAAGTGACCTGGATTTAATTACGAAGAAATAGACCGTAGGTGACTTGTGGGTCGAGGGATGTGGTTGCATTCAATTATTTGCATTTGTGGTAAGCGATATTTTCGAGCGATCAATCATCTCGCAATCATAGTAATATACTACTGTCCGAATCATCATCATCAGATATACTAAAAAAGTTGTGTCTCTCATCATGCTTTTTTGTGTTTATGTCTTCCAGAACGACTTTCAGTTTTCTTTATTCTCTAACTTTTGTCTCTGGTACCATGAATATAAATGGTGTGATGACGATATATATCATGTAATGCCTTTTCCTATGTCATCTATATCGATGCTGGTCTCATGGCTATGATTCAGGTGGTTTTATTACTGTTGCGATGGTGAGCAATATTTTTCAAATGATCAAGCATTGCCAAAGTAGGGTAATATACTATCGTACAACCTCGTGTATAATGCGCACCCATAGTTGTTTTTTAGGTTAAAAATAACACGCGTTATGCATGAATAAATACGATACAGTAACCCCTCGTTACTTTGTGCTTCGGTTATTGCTGGTTCATTCTTTTGCAGATGTAGAATTGAATTTATTTTGTCTTTATTGTTATTGATATCAATGTATTGTGTTCTGCAGACAGAAAGTACTTATTAGGGTGGGCGTTGACTGTCTGTGTGCGTGTAAGCCATCAAACAGCGGGCGGGCGCTGCCTCCGTAAACAATCCAAGAAGCATAGCGAGCGCTAGCTTTTAGTGGCTGTTTAAATTGAAAGTGAAATTATCAATTAAATTGGACTCTAAGGAAAGTGTGAAGAGCGCAACGAAATTGAGCTCTCCAGGGGGTCCTACATGGGATTATTATTAGATTCCAGAAGCGACTCGGGCGGCGTCTGGGAAAGACAAGAGCGGAGCTGCTGGTCCAGCCTACAGCTAATGGCTAGGCTAACAAATCTTCGAAGCCGCCGCTGCGTACCCTGCATCTTGCCAGCGCCAGGTCCATTAGCCATGAAACTGGTGACTTGGGGCAACAACTCGTGGAAAATCGCTACATTTGGCACGGTTATAGTTTAACCATCACTGATATCTCTCCATTCGAGAACACTTGATGCAAGCGCGCTCCTAGCCGGCTGCTCTCTCAATTGCCTTCTTGCACTAAAAGGAGAAGCCCCCCAATTTGGTTTTACTTTTGTATATTGACAAAACGATTCAACTGCAATTTTGTTGTGTGTTATCATTTGGTGTAATTGTTATTTTGCAACATTAATTAACTCTCAGTCGGTAATGATGTAATCTCAAGATAAGTTTAACCCTTTGGGGGCTTTTCTGAAAATGCGACGCTACTTCGCGGATTTTCACTTTTTGCGGGTGGTTATGGTCCCGAAAAACTGGGGGATCTCTGTATGTTGAAATCAACTCAACTTAAAAGAAACCCAAAATGGCCTCCTGGTCGTCTTCAAGTCGAGCGTGTGACTTTGTGGCTTGACGTCAGACTTTGTGTGGAAGCTTCACGAGTTGAATGTGTCAATATTGAATGACGGGCCACGTTTACACAGCGACCGGTAACTCTGCACTCAGTGGCTTTGGGCTGTTAGTGTTCAACAGCTATTATGATGAGCTAGCTGTTTGTCCAAGTTCAACATCTTTAGGGGAGGCGGCCATTTTGTCGTACCATGCGCGTAACAACTGAAGACACATGAACTTTCTTAAAAAAAGAAAAAAGAACAAAAAAGTACGGACAAAGTTGATGAGCACGCACAATGACTGGGTGCAAAATGGAAGGGGAAGAAAGGCAGCAGTTTCTATAACTGTTGCGGTCACAAGACCGCTTGCTTGGCAGGCTGTCAATCATCGGGCGCTGGTTGGATTGTTGCCTCGGCAACAATCTCAAAGCGCTAAAGAGGAAGTTCAGGGTGGGGCAAAAAGCACTCCGAATAATGAAATTAATTGTGTACTAGGTTGTGAGGTTGGATTTTTTTTTTTTTTTTTTTTTGGAACATTTTAAAGACACTTTTTTTGGTTTAATTTAGGCATAAAATACATTTATCAAATGTTCAATGTTCAGTTGAGCTCCTTCCATCCCTATAAAACAGCAGCACCAAAATGTTGTAGACTGACACAGAAATCTTGCTGGTAGGGCTGCGATTAACGATTCTTTTATTAAATAGTTGACTAGTCACTATTGAAACGATTTGTTGTATAATCAAATAAATATTTAACTTTTCTTAAATTTAGCATGAAGCTGGAATAAATATGTGGCAAATGGTAATGAACACCAAATTGGTACAATCAAAAATAAATGTTTTAATCAATATATTGCGGATTTGGAAATGGTAAATGATCTACATTTATATAGCGCTTTTCAAGTCAATGAAGACCTCCCAAAGCGCTTTACAATGTGCTTCACACTTACCCATTCACACACACTCACACACCAATAGCGGCCATGCAGCCATGCAAGGTGCCGAACTAAATGAAAAAAGCCTTACAGTATTTAAAATCTATAAATAAACCTCTATCCATTCTTTAGTGTCAGGTAGATATATTAGATTAATTAAAATCAAGTATCTCTATAAACCAAGAGCAGACTAGTGGCAGTAGAACAGTAAGTAAAGCATATTTTTGCATTTTGTGAAATATATATGGTGGTCTGTAGGAAATGTACTGAATAATTCTCACGAGTTTTAAATCAGAGCGGTTTCAACTACTGACATTTGTCTTTTTTAACACTTTAACAACTGACGTTTATTCTCAGTACTGCGTGCGTTTATTTTAGATATGTTTGTCAACTACAGTCTGGCATTTAACACTCGAGTTCTCTTTTATAGCTAAATATACGCATATAAAATGTACAATGCATGTCATCAAAACTGTATTGACTGCTTGATCACTCGAGTGTTACTTGAATCTTACCAAGGGGAGTTGGACATGCAACTGTCTAACGTACATGTTTGTGCCTCAGCGAGGTACTGCCATGATACGCAAGGTCTGCATTTAGAAAATATTTATTTGGTACTTTTTTTTTTTAACGTTGACAGCTTAATTTCTGTATGTTACCGCTCGATACAGAGACACTTTTGAGCATGAATGTCTCTCAGCAGAGATTATAGCCATGTAGAGGTGCCGTGTCTGGCGACAATAGTCGACAATGAAATTTATTGTTAGCTCTTATCGCATCAATTTTTGTTGACTGTCAGCTAAACATTGCAGCCGTAATTTTCTGTATATTTTGTTTAACATTGACACATTTTATGCCAAATTTCAACTTTGACCATCAAATAACAATTTTCCATCGAGGTACTTCATCCCCATACGATAATTCACTTTTGAGTGTACGCCAAGATGTTATAAATATACAAAATTCCCATTTGGTAGTATGTAGAATTTTCGACTTGCATAGTGAGGTCTGTCTGAGTGAGGAGGAAGCCCAACTGCCTGTACGCAGCCAAGTCCGGATGTGCTGGCCTGAGTGCATGGTAGCTTCCCTCGTGGCGCTCACGTGCTCATGGCTTCCTCCAGCTGCTTTGTTAACACCTGTTCCTGTTTTGCGTGTGTGCGCTGACATGTCTGTGATGATTGATGTGCCTCTTTTTGTTCTCAGCATCCGCAGCGTGATGCAGAAATATCTGGAGGAGCGTGACGAACTCGCCTTCGACAAGATCTTTAACCAGAAGATAGGTGAGTAGCCGGGAGACGCCAGCTGATATGCCACCCGTGTTTGTGTGACTGCAAGATCGCTGCCACAACCTGGCATTTTGCAACACAGGTCCCTTTGGGGAATTGCAACAGTCGTACTTGATTAACGAATACAAAAGGAACATACAGTACACGAAGAGGAAATAGAAAATTCACCAAAAGTCTGCAATGATAAGTAAATAAAGGGTTATTGTGTGCCAGATTTTGGTCCCCAAAAGAATTTCCCAATTTTCCCAATATGCATATAATGTGAGCCCTCGCGGTTTACTTTTTGTGGTTTTGCAACTTCTTGGATTTTCATTGTGGATTGTGTTCTGCATCCGGATTGGTTAAACATTCTCCCTGCCCCCTTTCTTCCCATGTCCTCTTTTGTGTCAATAATGTTGCAGTCTAAGCTGTACACATGATTCTAAAACAGGTTGATGAACCTACATTTGAAAAAATCTTTTTCAATTTCAAGTTCTCTATAATCCATCATGTCAACAAAACACTCTGGACCGACTGCGGCTGGGCCCAAAATGTAGAGGAACATGCCTTCTATAGCAAACAAAGTTGGACTTCTCAACACGCTAAAGCAGGGGTGTCCAAACTTTTCAGAAAGCGGTACAGATTTGGTAAGCTGAAAATGTGTGAGGGTTGACTATTCAGCCTGGCATTCTTTAAACCATTAACACTAACACACAAAACATGCATGAGAGGCTAATTAGATACCATAAATTGTCCGTTGGTGTGAAAATGAGAGTGAATGGTTGTCTGTCTCTATGTGGCTCTGTGGTGACCTAGCGACTCACCCATGGTATACCTTGCCCAAGCTCAGGAATAAACCGGTAAAGAAAATAAACGAATATATATATTGCAAATTACAGGCTTTTTTTTTACAAAATCGCACACCATTATAAAATGAACAAAAAGTCTGTCTGGGAAAACATTTATTTTACTTATTATTTCTTCAAGTTGCTTCACCTGTTCACAGCGTTTGTTTCCAGTTGGCTTTTTGTAGTCAGCATGTTACGTCTGACAATTCTTCTTGATATTATATTCTTTGAAAACAGCCACAGTCCCTTGGTAAATTAGGCAGACGCAGTTGTTTCGCATTTCGGTGAAAAAAATACTCCAATTTCCATTTTTCCTGGAAGCGGCGGCCCTCACAGTCACCTTTCCTTTCTTTAATTTACAGTTGCCATGTCAGATATGCGGTGGGCTAAAATCCTCTTAGAAAGCCATGGACAAGGTGGCCCAAAGGGCTACTGCCATCATCTCGTGAAATGGTTATTTATTTTTTATTTTTTAGTGCAAATGTATTTTATACTGCGGTCAATATTAATGGTGGACCGCATATTATTAATTTTATGACAGGCGGCGGGCTAATAAAAATGTGATCATGGGTGATCAAAGGTAGGTAAAAGCAGTTTTCCATAACGTCCACAGGATGGCATCTATATATAAACTGAAGTAAAGTGGGTGGTTTTGAAATGTTCAGAATTAATCTTTAATTATTTTCAGTACGACCTGCCAAACAAAACTGGCAAAAATATATTGAGATTGTATCGTTACACTAATAACATAAGTACTTGGGAATTTTTTTGCCTACATCACGTCCCAAATGGAAAGCAGCTTTATTTGCACAAGTGCCCGAGTCAGTTAACAAATCATTATTTCATATAACCACTTAACATGTGGAGAAAAGTAGACCATGTCCTTCATCAAAACAGTAGTGCGATAAAGCAGCAAGATTACAATTGACAATACAATGGTTATTTGTAGAAAAAAAAAGTTTATGATGTACAGTGCTTTTATCTGTTAAACAAATGCTTGAGTCTGTATATTGGGTTTGTTCCTTGATTTCAATGTATAATACACACATATATAAGAGACGCACATATTCAAGCAGTCTATTCTGCAAGAGAGCTTGTCTACTTGGGCAGAGGCAAACATTCTCGTTTTCCCAAAAGAATCACGATTTGAAAACGTCAGCGTTAACATTCCTTTCCTAGTTAGCCACAAGGGAGAAGCGCTATCAAAAAGAAAATGTGTGTTTCCGGCGCCAGTGCCATGTCTCGATTGTCAAAGGTTGCCTTTTGTGCGTTTCCCGTTTTAGGACAAACGAGGAAGGCAATAAGCACATGCGAGGGGTGTGCTACCCGCCTTAAATACGGACATGTATGCAAGCATTAAGTTGGGGGGAGCAAAAAAAGATCAAAAGTGAAAAACTGGTATGCAACACCATCTGTGCATGACATTTAAATAGTACCTGATTTCAATGGACATTGTTGTGTTTCTTGGACCCATGTTGCAATCCAATTCAAACTGTGCATAGCCACGCACAGATGGAAAGCCACTAACTCAAAGCCGGCTTAACGTTTTTGTCAAAGGTACACATAAAAAATATTTGAAGGATACAAGGGTTCCTTTACTTTTTTCTCATACTATATCAAGCGCACCAAAACAGAAACCTAAATAATTTTCGCTAAGGTAAGTTTAGAATGATTACAACTAATTATTAAGTTATTACATTTAAGTGTGTAGTTAATTTGCATCATTGATTATTTAAAAAACAAGATGCATTGTAAAAAATAGTTGATCAGATTCAAATGTTTTTTTACACTGGGGGAGCAGTTTAGCTACCCCTGCAGTAACTCTTTAATCTGCAGTGAGAGCAGAGGAACTTAGGCCTGAGGATTGTTTGCAGTTCAGAGTCACTTTTTCTGCTACTTCAATGCTTAGGATAGAGCAAGCAAGAGTCGATCCTCATGGTTAATCATATTTTGTTGGTTTGCATTAATTGCTGCCTGTCATGTTACTTTCCTCTTTATAATGCCCCCTCCCCCAAAAAACCCAAAAGAAACCCTTAAATTTGTTTTAACGTTGGTGTCTTCGTTCATGTTCTCAGTCCGCCTTGGCGTTCTCCAGTTCCATCTGTCAGACTTGTGGAATGGATGATGGAGAGTTGTGTGTTGCCAGGCAACTACGGTTTCCACAGCAACAGCAGCCGAAAAACGTGTTCGCGTATGTGTTAGCTGGTCGACGGGGGGAAATGAAATTGATGAAAGAAGAAATAAAGCAACACGCTGAGAATGAAAGAGAGAAGGGAAATGGGGGGAGGGGGATTACTCAAGTATTTCCCACAATGCACCTGTGAGGCTGGCTGTAACTCCATCGTGGTCGTCATGCCCAGCCAAATGCATTAATTCTTATTTATTTGCCAGTGTAATTCCAGTAAAATCCCACCATTTCTTAAGGATCATGATGCAGTTCTGCTGTCTCGAGGGGCTCTGAGTGAGGTTGCTAATAAAAACAGCATGGCCTCTGAATATGTTTTTGTTTGAAAAGGTGCAGAGCTTGCATAGTCTTGCCAGTCGTGTCCACTTTGCTCCAAACAGGACTCACAATCAAATTTATTTGCCGTGTCTTCTCTTCTGCTAATGTTTGACTCGCCTCTGAATTGCGCTTGAATCTCACAGGCACTCATCCTCCTGGTACAACAATAAGTCTGGTTTCAAGGCTAGATCTTTGCTCACAAACAAGATAAAATGTGGTTACCCAAATAACTCCTACTAGGCAAATTATTAAATATGTGGCTGGTATAAGCCACGATGTATTTAAATAATAAATTGCATTTTAGTGGGTTTAAGCTTTTGAAGGTGTTAGAATGATTCTTGGTGGCAATAGTCCAGCAGATATCATCTGACAGATGATGCAGGGAAAATCACGTGGACTTTGAGGACAGTGCCTCTGAATTGGAAGATCAGGAGGCTTGAGATTGCTCTCCCTTTTTCTCTCATACTACATCAAAAATCTATGATTTATTTTCTGAAACTTGGTCAGCAATGGGGTACAACATCGTTTTTTTTTTTTTTTTACATCTCGGCCTAATCAAGGCTCTGATGCAATTGCTGACCAGCGTTGATATCTGAAGTAGGTGGCAGCAAAGTTTGAGATCAGCCTGAGTCATGCTGTCAACAATAGCCGCATCGCTGTTTTTTGATTTGGATTCAGTTTTGAGAGTATTGGACTCTCTATGGTCCACTCATTCATACTAAAAACACTTCCGCTTAATTTATCCATCCAGTACAACAGACGCTAACCAAAGAGGGAATGAACGACCGCTACTTATGTGTACATGTAAACTGCTAGGATTACAATTATTTTGAATACTTGGGTATTATATAAATATAATTGCAAATTTTCCATCAAGAGAGGTAACCTTTTTTAACTTCGATTAAAGCCGAGACAAAAACTTCAAGTTCAAACCCCATAGTATGAGAAAAATACAATCTGCACAAACATTTCGAGTACACACAAAACATGAACTGCTTTAACAGCAGAATACATTAAAAGAGGAATTATGCATATGACCTTTTTCGAACCCTTAAAATTCATCTTAAGTACTAGCATATATGTCACCTAAAAAGGCCATGTATTTGGGTAAAAGTGTATTGTGATATGTATGATTGTAACGACTGAATAGTGATACATGTTGAATTTGCAATAGCCACCCTGATTCAATATTGATTTTGAAGTGAGCCACTGACTTGCACTTAAGTTTGATGAGAAATAATACAGAAAATTGGGTTAACACTGTTGGCATATGCCAGTTTAAGCATGATTCTTCCTGTCTTCCTCATCGTGTTCTTTTGGGGTCCTTTAACCTGGCGTTTGCTTTTGAGTGCTGTTGCGTGATATCACGTGATTCCTCCGCCTTACCACCTGATGCAACGCTTCTTTTTGACCCATGCGGGCCTGTACATACACGCACTTCTCGTCAGGATGGGGACAGTCACCATAGCAACAGCACATCTATCTCCATCAGCAATGTGATCCCTGGATTGGCTCCGCCCCCATAACCTTGATTTCCCCTTGGGATATGTTTGTTAGTGTTCATGGTAACTAATCAAGCTATTGATATGTGCGCAGATTTGATTCATATTGTTGATATGTGTGATGTGTTTTAATGTTTCAATTCCTTGTGCCGGCTGTGGGATGAGCTAGAAATGTGTGTGTTGCACACTGATGTCGTCCACCCTGTCTGCAGGCTTCCTGCTCTTTAAGGACTTTTGCATGAACGAAATTGACGAGGCCGTCCCACAGCTCAAGTTTTATGAGGAGGTGAGTATCTCCCGCTTTTCCTTTCTGGCTCGCAGAAGCAAGTTGCCCTTCGCTAACTTCCTGTCTCTGTTCTGGTTTCGTCTTGTTCCCCCTCAGATCAAAGACTACGAGAAGTTGGACTCTGAGGAGGAAAGACTCAGCCGCAGTCGGCAGATCTACGACGGATACATCATGAAGGAACTGCTGTCGTGTTCACATGTGAGGATGAACACAAACACACAGGAAGAGAAATAGTCCTTGTCCTGATCCTTGCCATAGACCTTCTCCTTGTCCGCGTCTTAGAAATAGCCTTGTACCAGGTTTTTATCTTAAGCGCTGGCACTTGACTTCCTTCCCAACCTCGGACCACTCCCTGTCCTGGACCTTGCCCTAGTTATAAAACAAATCTTTGACCTGATCTTTCTATGCGTCTCAAACTACAGTCCGCGGGGTGGATACGGTACGCCTCCTCATTTGGTCCAGCCCCCATAAGAATACGATAGAGCATTTTGATATTTTTTTTCGGGATACTGTACTTAACTTTTTTTTTATCTGAAAAATAACTAATATCAAGGTGTACATTTTTGGCTGTAACTGGAATCGTGCCAGTGTTGTATTGGTTGACCATGCCAAACCCTTAGCAATAGACGACCAGTTATAAAGATGATATGTTAGAAAGCATTGGGTTTTATTTCATTATCACGCACTAATACAATAAAATTTTCACTTACAATGCTTAGAATAGAAGAATAGAAAATAGTTTATTATCTTCAGAATGCAAGTCGCGCACCGAGATTGACACTCGTCTCTCGCACCGTGATTAAAAATAGTTTTATGAGATAAAATCTACTACCTTTTCTCAAGTCATCTGTACAACTGATAGTCCAGCGCTCTGATGATTAGGCCGAACGTACACCTGTAAAGACTTCACGCCGGAACAGAAAGCTTATGTTCTATGGACTTTTTTTCTGTGACGAACCCAGAGATTGTTATTTGGTAATATTTTATTTAATAGTTTTATTATTTATTTTCTGACTTTTGTTCTGTGAAGAAAAGTTATGTAGCCTTCACAGGAAAAAGTTTAGGGACCCCTGGTGTAAGGTCCCGCCCACCAAATAACTCCCTTCCTCCAACCCCACCTCCTAAATTCTCATTTGATGTAACTTGTGAAAATCTTCCTTTTGATTTCTCTTCAGCCGTTCTCCAAAAAAGCCGTAGACCATGTCCAGAGTCACTTGGCCAAGAAGCTTGTGCCACCCACACTGTTCCAGGTAGTGCACAGCAATCTCCAGAACCGAGTTTCATTATGCTAACACACTTCCTGATATGTGTCCTTGGCAGCCTTACATCGTGGAGATCTGCGATAGCCTACGGGGGAAGATCTTCCTCAAGTTCATCGAGAGGTGAGACAGCCTCTGCGCCGCAGAGCAGCCGCAGTGCTAGCTGCCAACTTGCTGCTAACCCCGTTACCGCCTCTTGTACACAGCGACAAGTTCACCAGATTTTGCCAATGGAAGAATGTGGAGCTCAACATACACGTAAGTAGCGCAAGTGCACTTCTTGGAGATCTTGGATTTGCACCAGTTGTGTTGAACAGATGCTTTTTTTAAAAAAGGATAGCAAGAAAACAAACCTGAGGTGTTTTTTCCCTTGGTTGGAACGATGCACGATATCACTTTTTTCCAGACTGATACACAACTCTTTAGTAGTCATCGATATTGATACCAGAGAACTTTATACACATTGTACACATTTTACTTTCTGCTCTAAAAATGATTATTAATTTAAAAAAAACAAAATCATAGTGTATTTTTTATTCCTTAAATTGCATGAATCTAATAATATACTTTCTGCACTCTAAAGCCCATCGGATTCTATGGCACAACCCCCCCAAAATAGTGTTTTGTGATTCATTTTTCATTTATACAAACCTTGGAATTAAAACTGCAGTAATAGCTAGGGTTGCATAAAACATTTTAATTCAAGTATTTTATTGGATAGGACATAAATCAGCGTTATGACGTCACTTAAATTTAACAACTATTGATATGACTACTACAAGGCTCTCGAAGACTATTCAAAGGTAGTACAGTCACTGTATGCAGTATAATCTAACGACCCAAACAAAAGTTATTTTTTACAAAACGTTACTATAAACAAAAATCTTCACTCAAGTCACGAGTATACCTTTGAATAAGGCTGCTATAACCATCCCTTATTGTTTAAATGTCCCTCAAGGGTTACAAGTTGCTTTCTAACTACAAGCTTCTTCAACACCATTTTTAAAACTATTGCCTCGCCAGATGGGTTTTCTTTCAGATCCCTTAGGTTTGAAAAAAGATAGATAGATAGATACTTTATTCATCCCCGTAGGGAAATTCACACTTCCAGCAGTATCCTTGTGTTGAAAAATAAAAGAATAAAGATATAAAATACAAAAATACCTAATATAACGTTTTTCTATAGAGTATTTAAATAGTGCTATGGAAAATACACACTGTAATAAAAATAGGGTAATATGCAAATGTGTGGGTGGGGTTTAATGTGGGCTTTTACTCCCCCGGGTGGAATTAAAGAACCTCATGGCATGAGGAAGAAATGATCTCCTCTGTCTGTCCGTGGAAAAAGACTGTGACAGCAGTCTGTCGTTAAAGCTGCTCTTCTGTTTGGAGATGATGTTGTGTTAAGTAACCGAAGGTCCAAAGAACACCTTTAAAATAAATGCCCTGTTCTGCTGAAGCGGTCTTTCATGAGAGGCAAAAAAACAAAACACATTGCAAAACTTCTCTCAAATGTTTGTTGTAAATGGGAGTTAACTGCAGCCAATGCTTTAGATGTTGATGTATATGTCAGATGTTTTGAATCAATCAATCCTTTAAGTAAAATACAAGACACGGCATTTAAAAACAAAATATGTGCGATACTTTTGACGAGAAGATCACAAAAGCTTTAAATCGGTCCCTTTTGGTCTTGTGTTCAGCTGACCATGAACGATTTCAGCGTTCACCGAATCATCGGCCGCGGAGGCTTTGGCGAAGTTTACGGATGCAGGAAGGCCGACACCGGAAAGATGTAAGCACTTCATGGTTGTGTGCATCTTCCTCTATAACTGTGTGTGTCTCGATGGACAGTGTACAAAGGAGTTTATTTTTTAATCTTTATGCTTGACTCGATTTCAAAACATTAGCCGGGGAAACTATAACCAACCTCTAACCAGGCTCTAACCAACAACTGCCTATGCACCCACGGCTGTGTTGCCACGTTTTACTATTTGCCCCTTTTGGAAAACAACCTTATTTATGAGGATAGTAGCCTTTTAATTGGATCGCATGCTTTGTTTGTTTTATTAGAATAGGGGAAAAAGATTGTGCTCGACTAAACCGAGTCAACCATTTTTTTTTCCTTGCCCAAGTGTTTAAGGCTCTGTGAAAGGGAGCCTATTTTGCTTGTTAGCAAGTAGCATGCTCGCTTGTGTGCGAGTTCATATATTTGTGTGTGTATGTGTCCGTGTGTGTGTTTGTACACACTGGCCACAGGTACGCCATGAAGTGTCTGGACAAGAAACGCATCAAGATGAAGCAGGGCGAGACACTAGCACTCAATGAGAGGATCATGCTGTCACTCGTCAGCACCGGGGTAGGTTAACTGTGTCCGGGTTGGTCACGCCATGGTAGGCTGGATGGCGCTAACCTGGTTTTTCTCTGCAGGACTGTCCATTTATTGTGTGCATGACGTACGCTTTCCACACGCCAGACAAGCTCTGTTTCATCTTGGACCTTATGAATGGTAATTCTACCAATAGTTGCAGAACAAGCTTTAGCAAACCCAAGAACTGTATAAATAGGCCTTAAAATCTCTCACTTTTTGGAGAAATGTACCGTTTTGAAGTAAAAAAGGGTGAGATATGTGAGTTGTGTAGATCCAAGGAGAAAAGATTTTGGGAATAAGGTTGGGATATTTCGCAGGGAATTAACTGGTTGTTTGAGGCGCACCGCTTAGGTGGGAGTAGTTGCGTGTTGGGCTTAGCAACAGATAAATCAAACCAAAATTCCGTGTTTCTAGCCAATCAGGATGGTAAATGGTCAACTGCAGCCCATATGTCCTGATACATAGATTAAATTCTAAACGAACTAGGAGGATGCTAATCGCTAAGGTCAATCATTGCAGTTCATTGAATCCGTACGTCAAGATCTACAACGCCAACACACTTTTTTGATTTTTTCGGTGAGTTTGTATTATTCATTTATTTGCAGATGGAAATACGCAAATTCAAAATACTAACCACAATGTGTTGCAATGATTTGGTCCAGAGTTGCCTAGGGGGGGTATTGAACGGAAGTGCAATAAAGAAATCTAGGTTAAATGATCACACTCAGCACAAACTAGTCCGTCCGGCACATTTTTGGCTCAATCCGTGGCACGTTTGCCAATTCTATTTTTAGTTATTGTTTTTTTTGTTTCTTTTGGTTTTATTTAACTGATCCTTCATTATTTACACAGTTCTCTCTTTAATGGGGAAACAGATGAATGGAAATGGGACCTTTATATACTGTATTTGTAAAAAACTATCGATACAATCTTTGCAAGTTTAAAACTCTTAAAAACCGCAATAATACTCATATTAATCAAAGCTCTGATGACCGTTTGACAAGCATTCTTAATTAGCATAGCAATAAAACACATGGTCTGACGGCAATAAATATACTAGATGAATGGCTATAAAATGACGTGCAATTATACAGTCAACAGAGTTGATTTAAACGACAACATGTATAATTTTTATGCCAGAAAGTTAAAACAATGATAATGCAACATATCAAGAAAGTCCATGTAAATGCTATAAAACCGTTTAATTTTTTAGATGTAGCTCTGGGGATAATCTTAGCCTGGTTGTTATCAGTTGAGTTGTCCAGAATACATTTCAACTTTTTCATGCGAACGACTTGACGCCAAATTCAAGATAATAAATGAAGATAATAATACATCAACATTTTTTGGGCTTGTACAGTGTACTTGGACATATCTCCTCCACACCCATGTCACCCTTTTAACCACCGGCCCATTTTCATGCCTGCAGATAAGACTTTATCAACTTTGGTGGTTGATTAGTTAGCTTTTTAATGATTTGCCTTATTGATGACACAATTCTCAAATTTCTGTGCATCACTTTCCTACATGCAATGTTAATGAAAGAAAAAGCTTTCTTAGAACCTGCACTCATTCAACGCTTTTATATACGTGTGCTCGCACTAGGTGGTGATCTGCACTACCACCTGTCCCAGCACGGCGTGTTCAGTGAAAAGGAAATGCGCTTCTATGCTGCCGAAATCATCCTAGGCCTGGAGCACATGCACAATCGCTTTGTGGTCTACCGGGACCTCAAGGTGGGCTAAGACCGCAATGTCATACCCCCTTATGTGGCTCGTTGCTGACACCACCTTCTTTTTACTCGCAGCCGGCCAACATCCTGCTGGACGAGCACGGACACGTTCGGATTTCCGACCTGGGCCTCGCCTGTGATTTCTCAAAAAAGAAACCACACGCCAGTGTGTAAGTTAACCTCGTGCAAGCTAATAATGTCGTCATTCTGATAGGCTGCCTGCAAATAGTCCATTTTCTTCTTCCTCCTCAAGCAAAGGGAAATCATTTTCTGAAGGATGTTACTCTTATGCTTCGTCATTGTTCCCCTTGTAAAAAAACAAAAAAAAACTATATGTTTTTCACATGCTTCATTTAGACCCAAGGAAAACATGAGTAGCAGAGGACATACCTATTTACTAATATGAATTAATTTTGTTTCTGATTGAAACTCATCCATTTTGAAAGAAGATGTTGATTATCACAGTTAGGCGCCTGTCAATCGCCCACTTCACTAACACTAAATGATCCGCGAAAGGTGCATCAAATGAACAATTGTCTACCTTGGTACATATGCGCATTTCGATGCTAAAATAAAAGTACAGCGTCCAAAGACGTGCCATCGCATTAACACATGTGTCAAGCTTTAATTGTTCATCCTCAGCTAGGTCACTTGGGTGAGGGTGTCTAACTAAGACCCGAAATACCCGATGACCGTAGTAGAGCCACTGATAATGTGACCAGGTTGCACCATAAGGTGTATTTTGTAACCACTGTAATAGTTTTTGAAAATTAAATAGAATGTGTTCTACAGAAAAACATTTTTCGACAACATTAGAATTGAATATCAACTGCTATGCTGAGCTTGTGCGAGTGCCCTGTACTAACAGAAAATGAATTATTTTCTTATCCATCAATGCTGTCAGACATTTTTCAACCTCCAATAGAAGTAGAGACCTTTTAGACTGGAGCCCAACTTCATTATTCTTATGGTGGAGATGAGCATGGGGAGTCGGGGCATTTCATCATCTGCTGGAGCATTATGCAAAACCGAGTTCTTGACTTTAGTTGCGACTTGTGTCCTTTAGATGGCACCCACATGGTCCCTACACTAAAATTAGATTTCCTTCATGCGCTAATTATATTGCATGTTTTCAGACATTTGACTTTGAATGGATGGGTAATGACATGAGCATGTTTCAGGGGCACCCACGGTTACATGGCCCCCGAGGTCTTGCAGAAGGGAACGGCGTACGACAGCAGTGCCGACTGGTTCTCGTTGGGCTGCATGCTCTTCAAGCTTCTCCGAGGGTAAGAAGCCGCATTTATCGCCATACTGACCCATGCTAGAAGTGGTCTATGGACTTTCTCACTTTAGCTGAAATAAACTGTGTCCACGAAGTGTAAAAACATAAATCTGAACACAACAAGATTAACAAAGAAAGATGCAATTGTCATAACACCAACTGAAAAAACATATTGTAGCTGCTATTTCAAAAAGAAGTATATCTTTTCTTTGTTTTTTTTAATTGTCTTTTTAGAACAGCAACAACGACATTCAGAAATGACAAACTGCAAAAACATGTATACTGCTGAGTTGGTGGTCAGTTAGTTAGTCAGTTATGGGTTTACAGTTTATTGGATTAAAAAGGTTAACTCAATTTGCCTTTGACTGGGAAATATTTCCATAACATTTACACAAATACCAACTGTACAAATAAGTGAAACCATTTCTTTCTTGTGATTGTGGCAGTTTATGCTTTTGAACACGAGTAGAGCTTTGCTGCCGCCTTGTGGCATCTCCAGACAACTCCAAAAGTATTTTTCTTGTTCATTTGCAAACTTGTCCATCAGGTAAACAACGTGTCTTTGTGCCTGTCCCCCTCTAGGCACAGCCCGTTTAGGCAGCACAAGACCAAAGACAAACACGAAATTGACAGGATGACGCTGACCATGGTAAGACAAGCAATGGATAACATCAACATAGCACTGACATTTTCCATCATTAATCTTCAAATGGAGCAATGAAAGGCTTGTTCATTTGGTGCCTGACTGTTGGGACCTGGTCGGCACTTCCTTTTCTAAGAATGTCTGTGTGGGTCTATTGGTCGGTATCCGTCTTGTTTCGATATCCCAGCTCCAGTGTGAATTGACTGCAATGTTCCCTCCAACAATTACAATCATTCAATTAGTTTCATTGAATGTGCAAGTAGGCAACTGATGTAGTCAGCTACTTCTCATTTTCAGCATTTTGACTCAATTTCTTTCCTCTTGAGACAAAAACAGGCATTTCCAAGCAATTTCTTTAGGTGCTTAAAATGGTTTCCACTGTTACATAGATCTAGAGCAGTTCTCATCCATCCATTCATTGTCTTCCGCTTATCCGAGGTCGGGTCGCGGGGAGTTCTCATATGTTCATTCATTTTTAACGTTTTTTTCCCCGCTCTGTGTTTAGGATATAAGGATGATATATTTTTGTACATTCGTAACGCTTTGTTAGTCTTCGTTGGCCTTTTGTTTTGTTCTTTTTTTTATGCCGAGAAAATGCGTGTTGATTTTCCACTACACTTCATGTTGGTCGAGTGCGCTGGTTCCCTTGTGGACCCAACTAGCCAGCAAGCTCTTGTCTTTTGACCACGTTTCAGATGTGATGATGCCAAATTGCATCCTGGCCATAACCCATAATGGAGATGGAAAGAGATTTTATGTTTTGAGGCTCTTTATAAAGGAACTGACACTATTTTTTTGCCTTGTGCCATGGTCCCCTTTCTTCTCCATCAGAACGTGGAGCTCCCTGATTCTTTCACAGCCGAACTGAAAGAACTTCTGGAAGGACTCTTACAGCGTGATGTCTCAAAGAGACTGGGCTGCCAGGGACGAGGGTAAGCATAGCTTAAATGCGTGTGTGTGGGGAGGCGTGAAGTAGCATGAAGATGAAAGAACCTTCTAACCATACGCTTGTGTGACCTGTCCACCTAGGGCCGCGGAAGTCAAAGGTCATCCATTTTTTAAGGGCTTGGACTGGCAGCAGGTTTACCTGCAAAAGGTAATTTCTCCCTTGATGGACGCTTGTTAGGCACCAGCTTAACCTGAATGTGTGTGTGTGCCCACCCAGTACTCACCTCCACTCATCCCGCCCAGAGGGGAAGTTAATGCAGCTGATGCCTTTGACATTGGATCGTTCGACGAGGAGGACACAAAGGGCATCAAGGTTTGCGGCACACATGCCTAGACAAACACAGACGTGCACTAACACAAAGCCCCTCATCTCCTCCTTCTCTCACAAGCCAAGGTAATTTGAGTTAATCAAAACCAAAAAGGATGAAATAAGACTCTTGTTTGGTCATAACCAAATTTGACAAAAGGCCAAATGTTGTTTTTTCGACCTATAAGATTTTGCCCCCGTTTTTTTCATGTGCTCAGCCACCCTCCATGCAGGTCAAAATCCACATAGAAAAACACAAGTGCATCCATGTGCCACCATGGTTAGCCAAATGAATAAAATCTGTCTCTATTTCCGATGGTGCTAATCCCAGTTTTATTGCAATAAGTTCTGCCTTTTTGTCAGGCTGCTTGTTGCAGTCTTAATGCACTTGCTCACATTCTCTCACACGCATGCGTTTCAAGTATTTTGTCCTAAAATTTAAGCCCCTGTCTTTTGTTAGCTCCTAGATAGCGACCAGGAGCTGTACAAGAACTTCCCACTTGTGATTTCCGAGCGTTGGCAGCAGGAAGTGGCAGAGACCGTGTACGACGCCGTCAACTCTGATACGGACAAAAACGAGGCTCGCAAGCGGGCCAAGAATAAGCAGCTGGGACACGAGGAAGGTCAGCATTCACCTTTTGTACAAACTCACGCTTGCTACACAATGTTGAGAGACGCACAAGAGAAAAGTCAGCTCACTCAAGTCAACAAATTACAGTTTTAAACATGTCCACTGGATGTCACCAATGCCAGGCGCCACTTACAACACTCACTGTAGCTGTATTTGCTGACTACCATTAATCAAGCAGGTTTTAGATATTTCAGGGGGTGTTGTGATTGTGGTCTGTGCAGTCCTTTGAGACTTTTTGTGATCAAGGGCTTTGCAAATAAATGTGACATGGTTTTACTTGGCTTGAATCAACCAGAGAACATTGAGGAAACCCACCCCAATTTTATTTCATTTAAAATAAAAGTCACAGACCCAAAATGTTTAAGGCAAATGGTAAATTCTTTTTCTGCCCAGCGTCTGCATTTATATAGCGCTTTTCAAGTCAATGAAGACCTCTCAAAGCGCTTTACAATATGCTTCACACTTACCCATTCACGCAATACGAAAAAAATATATAGGACGTGTGTGTCTTTGCAGAAGTTTAAAGAAGCTTTAGATCCAATTGGTAAACATAATAATTATAAAACAGACTTTTAAATCTTTAAGTATAATATATTTCAATTAGTAATTTTGGTCACTTTCCAGTCTGCATGAGTTTCCCATGAGTTACATAAACTAGTGGAAATTAATTTAGAGCTGCAACTAACAATTGTTTTACTAATCTATTAATCTGTTGATTATTCTTTTCGATGTCTTTCTCATGATGAAGCTTGTCATTGTTTCCTGTTTTCTAATGAGATGAGAAAGTATGGTAGGAGTATGCATTATGGCCCAATTTACAAGGACACAATAATAACTCAGACTTTGCCAGAAATTGAAAACGTGATTCTTAATCTTAAACTTTTTACCACCATTGTCTGCAAGTTTTTTTTATAAAGCACAAATAAACAGTCCTTAATATTATACATTTTTTAACACAAATAAAAAGGATCTTTCTCACAGACACGCGCGCACGCAAACGTCGGCATCAGCGAGCTACAAGACTAAGGTTACGTTTCCTTACTTAAAAAAGGCAGACCATACACGAATTAAAACATTTAATGTAGCGGCTTACCCTGCTACCAAGTTCCCTTCATCCTCGTCTGTGACTTAATGTTTTCTTTTAAGTGCTCCCTCATCATCTTGTGCAAAGCTTGCAAGTGACGTTACGTTTTGTGAAGTGTAGAGTGCTCCCACTCTTTAGAAGACTTTGGTCGAACTGTTTTCTCCGCGCCCGCCATGTTTCATGAGTTTAATTTACTGTAGCCTTTGAAAATACTGCCTCGGTTCGCTGTCCACCTCACCGTGTTATGCTCGTTGACTCACGTTGGTGTGACATCACTGGCTCCGTGATGTGTTAAGTGAAGCATAAATCGCGCGACACAATGCATCGATGGACATAATCGTTGCCAACGCTTTTAATCAACAATTTTAATAGATTTTTTAGATTTGTTGTTGCAGCCCTAAATAAATTCAAATATTTTCTTTTTTGACATTGTTTTTTTACATCTACACAGTTGATAAACGCTAAAAGGGACCAAATGTTAGTGATGAAAAGAAAATGTGAGAAAACCCTCAATAATTGTTTTCTGATAAAATCGTACATCCATTAATAATGTCTAGTTTTGAGCCTCCAAAAAGACCCTCAGCTCCCCAGGTAAGGCACACTTTTTATGCCATTGATTTACTAGTCTGTCCCCTGTGAGAATGTTTTTTTTCCCAACTTGTTGCCCCCGAATTGAAATGACTTTGAAACGCCTGCATTAGACCACTAAGCCACGCCCGTATAATTTCTTCCTTATTATGCAAACGTATCTCAAAAGACGAAAAGGGTCTCAATTGTTATATACAAAGTTATATTCATGGCATCACGGTGTATAAAAACACTTGGCGTACTATAAAGAAGTCGTCAGCCCCGTACCAACTTCACAAAGAAATTGATTCCGATTTTTCAGCTCCGACAGACTTTTACTGCAAAAGGGGTATGTACGTTTTATAGACCTTCATGAGTTTTAAGATGTCACCTCACTCTTATTTCTTGGCGCATCTAATGCTATAAAAGAAGCAAAGTTTTCTCTACACAGTCTTTGCAGATAACTTTATATATTCATAACCTATGACTGAATAAAGACATTCTGGATTTTTTTAAGGCGTGTCCAGGTTTCTTTTTCCTGGTAATATACCAAATTAACGTTATAGGGAGCAGCTATACGTCATGCCGTGAAGCTCATAGGGTGCTGTGTTATAGTCGAGCCAACGCCAGCATAAACTTCAACATAGTAAAAACAAAACACTGTACAACAAACATCTGTTCCGGTTCCCTTTAATCATCTTCACGGTGAGTTGATCGTGAAGGCTCCGGAATGCCTTTATCAACCGCTAACACTTCTCCAAATTAGTTTTTGGCTGAGGAAAATGGAACGAATTTCACCCCTACCAATTATTCACAATACCTCTCATCAACATTGCAGGTTCCCCAGACACTGCGTCGAATCATTCTTGATTCAAAACACTTTAATTACAAATGTTTCGGGTTACAAAGCTGCTCCCAGAGAGAAATAAATTTGTATGTTAAGGTACCACTGTACAAGCGTATGGATCACATGTGATACAAAGATGGCCGACAACACCATAATGATGTTGTCATCGTAACGTTCTGATTGGATAAGAACAAGCGCTATCGGACCTATAAATTAGGCTTGGGTTGGTTGCATAACGCTAACAAATTTTTGGTAACAGGAACAATTGGTAATTGTATTTTCGACCAGCTGGTACTTATAACATGCTCATAGCTGATATATTGTCCTTATCTTTTGTGAAATCTATGAGAAATCCCCATGGTAAATTGTTCTTGTGATGACATATCCGTTGGTTTGTTGTCTTTTTTGTGGTGCAGATTACGCGCTGGGCAAGGATTGCATCATGCACGGCTACATGCTCAAGTTGGGCAACCCCTTCCTCACGCAGTGGCAGAGGCGCTACTTCTACTTGTTTCCCAACCGGGTCGAGTGGCGGGGCGAAGGAGAGTCACGGGTCAGTCTCCTGCCGCCGCACACACTGCATGCGGGTCATCCTAGTCTATGTGTGCACGTGGAAACTACTCTCACTGTGTGTGTGTTTGTGTGTGTGTTAAACACGCAAAGGACACTTGGTTGGCGAAACACTTGACACAGCTCAAAGACTCGGTGAGTGGCGGCTATGTTGTAGGGCAGGTGTGGGGAACCTAAGGCCTGCGAGGCATATATGGCTCTTTTCATGAGTATAAAATTCAGCTCATGTAAATCTCTATGTTGCTCCAATTCAGAATTGCGTGAGGCTAAATTTTGTGCATCTGTTGCCAGAGCAACACTGACGTTGCTAAAGGTTCAGTCCAGTTTATATATAGAGGGCACTTATTGTTACATCAAAGACCTTGTTTTGGTTGTAAGTCACTGAGAAATTCTTTATATGGAAGCTTATCACACAATGTATGTTCACTGTTGAGAAACGTTATTATAAAAACCCAAAGAACAAACTGTAAACACCCAAAATGCCAACCAAGCACCCAGAGCATTTTATATGGGAGAGTAGGAGCTATGCACGCAGCACACGCACTCCCTTCTTTTTCTGCCCAGCGTTGTCTGTGCCAAATGTTAATACGTTAGTATCCTTGTTTGCAGTATTTTGTGACACTTTTACTGTAAACTTTTGCTTCGACCTCGTTTGGAAAAAATTGTTTAGGACAAAAACGATGGTCATAATGGAGCCTCGACACACTTTAAGTAACTGGAGGAGGGAGACAAATTTTAAGTGGTATATGGATATAGGATACAGGCTCTGGAATTATTATTATTTCACTAATTTGATCAAATCATAGTTAACATAGTTAAATGAATTGCCCTGAGGTATTAGCTTTTGTCTGGAGATCTGGTTTGGCGGTTTTGTTGAATTTTTTATATATTAGTATGGCTCTCTCAAGAAAAAGAAAATCGACTTTTCATAGCTCTTTGGGTCAAAAAGGTTCCCAACCCCTGTCGTAGGCTTTTAGACTCCGCCCCTTGCCCCGCCTCTCCTTGCTGCTGCCGCCTGTTGCGTCACCGCTGTCTCCCCAAAAGTTAGACTTTGACTAAAAACTAGTGTCTTGTGGGCTTTTATGATGTCAAAGCTGCAATTCCTATGTCAAGCCATCAGTATGTCCCAAGCTGAAGTTTGAAAACGTCCATGACGGAGGTAAGATTGGGCAAAAGAAATTCCGCCCAACCCAGGGCCGCCTGAATTAAAGCCCGACCCACCCTAAGCCCGACCACCTAACTTGATTTGCAGGACTGAGCCCAAAGCAAACCCGAAATTTCGGATTTTATTTTTGGGAACTCCGGAGAAAAGGTGAGGTATGAAAACATATTAAAGCCTGTCTTTTGTAACAAAATCTACGTCAAACAAGCCTGTAAAATGCATTGACATTATTATATTTCTGTATCTATATACGGTTACATTAACTGTCAATTTTCCATCCTTGATATTTTTTTAAGAGCTGATGGGAAAGATTTTCATGCGGTCTGTCATTTTGATGGGTTGAAAATTGGGCTATAAACCACAGTGGCAGTATGTCCTTAAGAATCTAGTGCAGCACTTTAAGAGAGAAAGACAAAAAGAACAATCATGGGCTGTTAATAGACAGAGACAAGGATTCCTTTGGTTTTTTTTTTCGCAAGAGTTTAATAAAGTACTTGTTGTTTTTTGCAGACCACAGTATTTCGTGGCCAAAACCATTCAACAGTTTAGTATTCCCACATCGTTTTAGTATATATATTTTGATTAACGTATATGTTTTTTTTTTTTTTAAGTCCTTGAGAAATCTCAGCCTGACTCGAACGTAATGCCTGACAATTTAGGCTTGACCATAGCTGAAATCCGTGTCACACTCTGGCTTGGGCTTAAGATCTTACCTCCGGTCTATGATCACAGTGCTGAGGAGGTTAAAGTCCTGCACAGTTGAGATGTTTCCCTCTTCCACCACACCTGACTCAACATTCAGCGTTTGACAAAACTTTGCACGACTCTGGAAAAGGTGACAATAATTTCAGTGAGTTCTGTTCGAGGAGGAATTCAACTTAATCCACGTTCAGGACTCCATCTCTGAATTACTTTGTCTGTTAACCCCCATCAGCGCCAGGAGTCTTGTCCTACAATTCTCATCCATGAGTGAGATTGCCAAATCCCGGTCAAAGGAATTTCTCTTTTCTAAATGAAACACACTGACAAAATATGAGCCGGACACGGTGGCCAATCAAGTGGATTATTTGCCTAAACAGAAGGTGTAGTTGTGGCATGGTTTGTCTCCCAAGTTGAGAGGATGCAGCAACTGTATAAACGCCAATACTCTCACCCGTGATACACAAAGTTCAACCCGAATGCTCGGACTGTTCTGCCTCCCACTGCTCAGCCTCAACCAGACCACTTTGAACCAAGAAATGCTGCAGTCGGTGGCCTTTTGGTACACTTGAACAGGTATATGGAAAGCAGTGTGAGCCACTTTGGTCGTACAGCAGGTTTTTGCCCACCAAGTATCCTAAACAACAAGACCTTTCTGAACAAGAGATTATAAGGGGTGGCATGACATGACCTGTTAGCACGTCTTTGGCTAGCTGGCGCCCGCCAGGCTTCTTGTTTTGCCGTGTTGCTTTGCTTTTTGCGATGGTTGGCTTTGGGGTCACTGGACTGACCGCATCACTTTTTTTCTCAGCAAAACCTTCTGACCATGGAACAGATCGTCTCGGTCGAAGAAACGCAGATTAAAGACAAGAAGTGCATCCTGCTGCGCATTAAAGGGGGGAAGCAGTTTGTTCTGCAGTGCGAGGTAAGATTGGAACTTTTCATCAACACAAAAGTAAGCTCCCAATACCAAGAAGAGGGTTCTAATAGATGTTGAAAAAGTAGCGCCAATGCAGACTTCAGGTCAGCTTTCACAAAAAGCTTGCAGCAGAGTTGGATGGTTGCCATGAAGGCATGGGCAAATTGAAGATAACTGTATGATAACTACCAGGAAAAATATCTGTGTCAATGTGTGAAAGTATTAAATTTTCAGGTCTAAAATGTAATTGCAGAAAAAATGACATATTTTTGTGTACAAAAGTACACGACTGTGTGTGTGTTTGTTTCACCCCCAACCCAAATACACACACGTGTCCGCATGCACACAGACACACACATTTTAATTTATTTAGGTATTAATTACTTTATTTTTATGACAGGAATGGGTAAGTTTTTAATTCGCAGGCTGCATTGGGTTAAAAAATTGACAAAACGGCCCGCAAACATCTAAAAGTAAATTTTATATTTACTTATATTTATATATGTTTTGCCTTATAAATAGACAATCTTATCAAACTTGTTTTGAACCACCTAGAAGTAATACAAAGCCATGTCCCCTCCCTTTTTTGGCACAAAATTTAATTTCGTTCCGTGTAAAGTACTTCCCGCCTTCCTGATTTCTGTGTATTTTGCATATTTATCACTCACAAAGGTTTCAGATTACACTCAGTTTTAATATCACAAAGAGACAACCGAAGGAAATACAAAGTTATAAAATGTTGATTCCCTTAGTAAGGCTCAAAATGAAATCAATCTATCTTACCCTATTTGACAAAATAATTGTCTGCTGAATCTATAAGCAGGTTGGGCCACCCATGGCAGCGATAACCAATCAAATGTTCATGATAATTTGTAATGTAGAGAATTTTTGGACCACTCTTCTTTGCAAAATGGTTTATAATCTGCTGTATTTTGGGCCTTTCTAGCATTGAATTGCCTGTTTAAGGTCACACCACACCATCTTGATTGATTGATAATTAATTCAATCCAGACTTTGACTTGGCCACTCCAGAACCTTCTTTTTGTTTTTTAAGCCATTCAGAGCTGGACGTCTTTCACATCGTTGTCCTCTGTATGATCCGAGAGTGCTTAAGTTTGAGGACATGAATTGATAGCTCTTGATGATCTTCTGGTAATTACCAGAATTCATTATTCCGTCAACCACAGCAAGTTGTCCTTGACCTGAGGCAGCAAAGCAGCCCCAAACCAGCACAATGCCACCACCATATTTTACTTTTGGCTTCATGTTCTTTTCGTCAAATGCTGTGACATTTTTTCACCAAATGTAACAGGCTGCGCACATTCCAAAAGTTCAATTTCCATCAGACCAAAGAATGTTCCTTGAAAGGATTTACAGATAATCAAGATTCTTTTGTTTTTTTTTGTGACAGCGGTGGTTTTCGCCTGGGAACTCTCCCATCAATGCCCCTTTTTTACCAGTGTATTTCTTATAGTGGAGTCATGAACACTGACCTTAACTGAGGCCAGCAAGGCCAGCAGTTCCTTGGATGTTTTTTGAGGTTCTTTGGCAACCTCTTAGATGAGCGTTGTCGCACTCTTGGAGTAATTTTAATTGGTCGATCACTCCACTGTTCGCTGGAGGCCTACAGACTTAAAAATGGCTTCATGACCTCAGAATACTTTAAGAAACTAACAAAATGAAGGTTCTGGAGTGGCCAAGTCAAAGCCTGGATGTAAATCTAGGTGAGATGCTGTGGGTGTGACCTTAAACGGGGCGGCATTGGCTCAGAGGGTAAAGCGCTCGTCTTGGGATCAAGAGATCACAGGTTCGATTCCCGGCTCCTCCATGTTGTATGGGCAAGACAATGAATCAGTAATGCCCCCGATAGCAGGTAGTTGCCTTGGATGGCTGACACTGCTATCGGTATGTGAGTGTATGTAAATGGATTAGTGTGAAGCACATTGTAATGCGCTTTGGAATCTCTTCATTGACTTGAAAAGCGCTATATAAATGCAGATCATTTACATTTTACATTTAGTTCGCTCTTGAAAACCCATCAATATGGCAAATTTAAAACATTTTTCCAAAGAAGAGTGGGCCAAAATTCCTCCAGAGTTTTGAAAGTCTCATGACCAAATGTCGTAAATGTTTAAATAGTGCTATTAGGTTCAGAGGGCAATTACTTTTCCACATAGATAGGTTTTAATTTTTTTTGTGCCTTACTACCCGGAATTAACATTTTAAAACTGCATTTTATAGTACCTTGGATCTCTGTGTGATATGAAACCTTTGTGAGTGAAAAATATGCAAAAGAACACAGAAATGAGGAAGGGGGCAAACACTTTTTCACGACCCTGTATATCTTGTGCGTGATTACAGAGTGACCCCGAGTTGGTGCAGTGGAAAAAGGAGCTGACGGAGGCGTTCACTGAGGCACACAAGTTGCTGCGCCGAGCACCCAAAGTCATCGGCAAGAGTCGCACCGGCGGCGTTGTGGAGCTCTCCAAGCCCCCCCTCACACATCGCAACAGCAACGGCCTGTGAACACAAACATACATATACACAGACACAAACAAACGCACACATTGCCATCATTCCTCATGTTTCCCGCAGCGGGACCTTGCCAGTCATGGAGTGGAAGCAGCATGTCAAGAACTTTGCATGAAGACCCCACCCCTTCAGTGGCAAAACCCCGCCCCTCACCACACAAACACATTCAAGCAAGGACCCCCCCCTTGGGGCATCACGTACACAAACCCCACCATTCCCGCCCTTCCCCCATGTATTCTAAAATGCAAAGTGCCAACATGAACTGTTCTTTTAGGGGCGGGCCTAACATTCCACTGAAGGAAGTGAAGAGACTCACCCCTGATTGGCTAGCAACAAGATTCCACTCCAGCTTGTTGCTAATATAGACTTTGGTGGCGGTAGTGGTGGTGGGGATGGGGTTGTGTATATATATTTGTGTTCAGTGTTTGCATCAACATGTTCACAGTAGTGCGGAGTTGAGACAGGAAGTAGTCACCTCACCGCAGAAACGCCCCCGTGCCTGATTTTGTTTATGTCACTGTTGGGAGGGGGGGTGCTCACAAGGAACTAGGAAATGAGCTCGGAAAGGAGACGTTTTTTTTTTATGATTTGTCATCAGTGCTAGCCACGTTAGCATCCTAGCTAAAAACGTCAGAAGTCTCTCGTCTCCATAATTACACACTCTCATTAAGATACTGCAGTCTTCTAAAACAGTGGTCGACAACCTTTGGGCCGTTTTGGACCAGGATGCACAGAAAGAAAAACAAACTTAGCCTTTTTTGCTTGCACCGTATTTCTTTATGTATACACGCAATGTCTTTTCCCTAAAAAAACCTTCAAAATTTGTAAATTTTAACCGCGGTAAATTACCTAATTCGAGGTCGATCCGTTGACAAGAACCACTAACAAGGGGTAGGATCCTGGGCCTGAGTCTGGCCCGAGTCTAAAACTTGAATGATTTTGTTCAGGCCTGTTAGGAAATAAAATATTAAAATGTATTGTTTACCAAATTGTTCAAATTAGTTATCTGAATCCATTAACCAAACATAGCCCTCATTCACGTAACAATGCATGCTTGTTTCTTTTTGTGAAAAGTCGGACAAGAGACCGGCATTTCCACACTTACTTACTTACTTACTTATTGCTCCAGCGAAGGTCGGGGGGTCCCGTCCCTGTGCGTTGAGCCGACCAGATGAACCAGGTTTTTCCAATGCTGGCGGTCTTGTGCCAGCTGTTCTGCATCCTCTACGGCAACTCCGTGTTGTTGGAGGTCGCCCGCAACGACGTCGAGCCATCGAATGCGGGGTTTCCCTCGTGGTCGTCTCCAGCCTGCGGCCTTTGGGTCAAACTGGAGAATGGCTCGTGTCGGATGGTCTGGTGGTAGACGAAGGACATGGCCAAACCAGCGGGTGCGGCGTTGTGCGACCAAGGAAGATGCTTGGGGCTGGCACGTGCGGGCTCTGAGCTCTTTATTGGAGACTCGCTGGGGCCACCTGATGTTCTCGATGGTTCTGAGAGCCCTGCTATCAAAACCATCGATTCTTGTGGCCAGGGTGTCGTTCAGGGGCCATGTTTCTGAGCCATAAAGCAGGATAGGGAGTACGGCGAGGTTGTAAATGCGGAGCTTCGTCTTGCGTGCGATGGTCTGGTGCCGCCAGAGTGGTTTCCAGAGAGACTGCAGAGCAGATGCTGCCAGGGCTCTTCTGCGGAGAATCTCTGGTTTTAGGTCCCCATTGTCTGTCACCATGGACCCCAGATATACAAAGCTCTTGACAGGCTCTACGATGTCGCCACCAATTTGGATGGGAGGTGGATCTGGTCCATCACCGACATACATGAACTTGGTTTTCGTCCAACTCACTTGCAGGCCAAGCCGCGCTGCCTCTTCGCTGTAAATGCCCAGAGCGTCTCTCAGCTGGCTGTAGGAAGTGCTGAGAATGATGGTGTCGTCAGCATACTCCAGGTCAGTCAGGTGGTAGTTGCCGAAAGACACTCCGGGGATGCGCTCACTAACCCTGAACATCAGATGGTCGATGATGCAATTAAAAAGGTCGGGAGCAGCCACACAGCCTTGGCGAACGCCGCTGGAGATAGCAAACCAGTCGGAGTCAATGCCGTTGATACGGACACAGCTCTCTGTGTTGCTGTAGAGCAGCTTGAACAGGGCTATGATCTTGGGTGGTGCTCTGAGAGCTTGGAGGATGTTCCACAGTGAAGAGTGGCAGACGGTGTCAAAGGCGGCCTTCAGATCAATGAATCCGATATACAGATGGCGATCTTTACGGAATTCACGGGTCTTTTCTATCAGCAAACGGACGGCAGAGATGTGGTCCGTTGTGGAGCGGTTGGGCATAAAGCCAGCCTGCTGGGGACGGCGGCAGCTTCTGATTGCTGGAAGGGCACGGCTGAGCAAGATCCTGGTAAAGACCTTGCCCGGGATGGAGAGTAAGGTTATGCCTCTGTGGTTTCCACAGACAAGCCTGTCGCCCTTGCATTTCCAGAAGGGCAAGATGACTCCTCTGGTCCAGTCGGTGGGCAGCTGCTCCGATTCCCACACCTGGTTGAATAGGCGGGTTAGCCACTCCACCATGCCATCACCGCCGGCCTTGAGCATCTCGCCGGTAATGGCACAGATGCCGGGGGCTTTCTTGGTGTTCAGCTTCTTCAGAGCAGCTCTCACTTCCTCGGGTGTTACAGGGTCTGTGCAGCAGGTGTCGTTAGGAGGTGCTGTGCTCGCAGCCCCTAGGAGGGTGGGATCAGCCGGGATGGTGCTGTGCTGCAAGAGGAGGCTAAAGTGCTCCTTCCAGCGCTCGAGGCAGTTGGCTTCTGTCATGATGAGGTTGCCGTCTGAGTCCTTTACCAGGGCTGTCTTTATGTGTGGGCCGCTACGGGCTTGGCGTAGTAGACTGAATACGCGGCTCATGTTGTTGTTGTTGGCCGCGGACTCAAGCTGTTGGGCTTCTGCCTGACAAAACCTCTCCCTATCTTCAGCAATGGCCACATTGCGCAGGCGATTCAGTCTCCGATACTCTGTGAGGTCGCCTCGGAGTCGGGCCTCACGCCGCTGGTCTATGATGTTTAGTGTCCTCTCTGATATCCAGGGCTTTCTCGGGGAGGATCGCGGGCGTCCGAGGACATTGTGAGCAGACTGGAGGACACTTTCCTTGAAGGCCGCCCAGTCTGTCAGCTTGTCAGGAGCCAGGGTATCAAGAGAGCGGCGGATGGAGCAACTGAAGTCTCTGGCGATGTTGGGGTCGCTGAGTCGGGAGGAGTCGGGGCGAGGCAGAGTCTTGTGCTGGTTGGCTCGGAGCTTTAGCTTGAGCTGGGCCACCAGCAGACGATGGTCTGTGTTGCCAAGCTGTGCTCCTCTGAACACCCGGCAGTTGGTTACAAACGACTTCCAGCGTCGTGATATCAGGATGTGGTCCAATGCCTTCCTGGTTCTGCCATCTGGGCTGTACCACGTCCAGTGATGGATGCATTTCCGGGGAAACCAGGTGTCAGCAACACAAAGGTTGTTTTGGTGGCAGAGGAGGAGGAGGCGGTTGCCATTGTCGTTTGTTGTGCTGTCAACGAAGGTGGTGCCGACAGGTGAGCCGGGGGACCGATCATTGCTGGATAGAGTGGCGTTGGCATCAGTGAGGATGATAGTGACGTCGTGTGGTGGGGCTTGGTTGACAGCCTGGTGGAGTTGGTCAAAGAACGCGTCCTTCGCATCCTCATCAGCGACATCGGTGGGGGCGTAGGCGACGATCACTGTCATCTTGCCGTGATGGTGGAGGAATCGAGCAGACAGTAGTCTGTCGCTTATTGGTGTCCAGCTGATGAGGGACCTCCGGAGGGCTTTTGGAATGGCAAGAGCCACACCGTAAAGGCCGGTCCGACTCTCAGGGCCACTCCAGATGTAGCAATGGTTGCCAGCTGTTGTTTCACCATTGCCTTGCCATCGTACTTCACAGAGCCCTGCCATGGTGATGTTATAGCGACAGAGCTCTCGGGACAGCAGGGTGGCAGCTCCGGGGCAAAGGAGTGTCTGGACATTCCAGGTGGCGACACGGGTCTTATGACGAAGATCGATCCGTACTCGTTGGTCGGGGGCAGGCTGGGGTCCGTTACCGTGTTGGTCAGTCCGGCTTCTTTCTCTGGTCAGTTTCGTAACAAAGTGTGTTTCTCCTGGGTGAGTTGTTAGCCCTCCGCAGGATAGTCGGTTGGTGGGGCTGCCACCTCACAGCGTACCGACACGCTGGGGTCTTTGTTTGTCTGGAACCTACCCCGGAGACCGGCCCGCCATGGGTGACCCTACCAGGAGCAAGCTCCCGACGGTATCGCTCTCCAGGGTCACTGGAACACGCAAGCCCCCTCGCCGCATCAAGGCCAGACCCATCCGAGGGGGCATTTCCACACGGGGGCAGATTTATTTTCTTAAATAATTTTACTAAGTGGGCAGCACGGCGGAGCAGTGGTTAGCGCTTGTGCGGCACAGTTCATGTCATGGGAACCTGTCATGGGTTCAAATCCAGCTCCAGACTTCCTGTGCGGAGTTTGTATCTTCTCCCCGTGCTTGCGTGGGTTTCCTCCGGGCACTACGGTTTCCTTTACAAAAACATGCATTTCAGGTGAATTGGCCGGTCCAAATTGTCCCTAGGTGTGAATCAGCGAATGAGTTGTCTGTCCCTGTGTGCCCTGCGATTGGCTGGCAACCAGTTCAGGGTGTCCCCTGCCCACTGCCCGGAGATGGCTGGGATGGGCTCCAGCCCCCCCGCGACCCTAATGAGGATAAGCGGTACGGCTAATAAGATGAGATGAATTTTACTAAGTGAACTCCATCGAATTAGCCGAATTGGTGTGTCTCTCGTTCCCCCTCGATCTTCCCCGATCTTCCCACGTCTTTTCACAAGTTGGTGTGCTGGCTCCTCCCATGGGCGAGCCGACTCCTCCCATGGGCGCGCCAGGTGCCAGCTTCACCACCGCCTCGCCAAAGGGCGTCGCGATGTTTGTCCTTGTGCCTCTGGCCTTCTCCCGTCAGCACTCACAGGAATTCTGTTATCAAAATACGTCTCATGCATTCCAGACAGCCTGACCTTCTAATGTACCTTGAAGAAAAACAGTCAGTGAATCTCTCTACCGCATTAAACTGAGTACATGTACTTACTTTGTAGTTAATTTTACAATATCCTAGTCAAATGTATAAAATCCTTCACCGGGCTTTTCTCTCGCAGTTTTTTTTTTTTTCAAACTATCCACCTGTCGTTGTCCTTTATTTCTTTTTCTTTGTGAATGATCCCCGCGTTGGATTCTGTCCCCCGCTCGTGCTGTGCAACCTGCGTCCGCGCGGCACGGACAGACCCAGATAAGTAGGCACGTTGCGTGGGTCAAAGTCGGCCAAAATCACCTTTCCTCCGGAGTCCTTACAATTAAATATGAAATCGGGTTTTCTTTGGGTTCAATACAATAACGATAACTAGTTTGCCTCGGGCTGGGTCGGATCAGACTGAATTTTTCAGTCACTGTCTTACATCTACTGCCAACACATTTCCTCATGTAACGGGAATAAAACCCAGATCGTGGGAGTAGGCATTCTGTCAATGACATGAGAAAATGCATTATATTTGATCTCATACTCTACCATCTATACTATTTTTACTTACGGTCCCACGTTTCGCTGTTTTTATCTTGAAGGCACATGTAATCAGTCAATCGTCTTACAGCATTGTTTTGGCTCAATGCATAACATTAAAACGATGTACACCATGGTATTGTAATTGAGCGTTATGGGAATGAGTATAGCCAAAACAAGGTTGTGCAACAATTGAACAATTACGTGGGCCTTCAAGATAAAAAAAAAAGGTGAGAATACGTCGTACCCTGGATAAAAATATTGTGATTTTAGCTCAAATTTCATTCCTTTTCTCGTTTCAACTTGGTCGACTTTAGAGGTAAGATCGGGCCTTAAAAAATCCAGCCCGACCCGGGCCAGCCGAACCAGTCCAAGATTGACAAATTTACTTGATTTGAGGGACTAAGCCTGAAGCAAACCTGAGATTTCACGTTTTATTTGTGAGGACTTTTTAGTTTTCAGAGTGAAGACTCAAAGAAATAATAAGCATCGTAAAAAGGCAGCAAGAGAGAAAACGGACCTGAACGTAATGATTGACATTTTAGTCTTACCCTTAGTCGAGCGGTAACGCAGTGGTTTTAGTCTTATTGTTATTATTATTGTTATCATTACTAATGTTCTTAGTGGGCCTGGCTAGGAGAAAATTTTCAGATATCCCACCAATCCGTGGTACAGAAAAGGTTGCCGACCACTGTTCTAAACCGAAAAACATCCACGATATAGATAGAAGTCAGAATTTTCATACGGCGTTTTCAACTTTGGTGACGAACGTTCCACAGTGTTGTTCATTGTTGTCAAAACATTCCAGGCTGGACCGTATTCAAAGGTTTTGAATGTTTTAGAGCAACCCGTCGCCACTGCTCATCGAGGCGACGGGAGGGGAGTTAGCGCCGTTAGCCTGATTGGCATCCTTTAGCCTTTGCTAGCTTGTTTGTTTTCTTTACAGGGGGCGGGCGGGGCAAGGGGTGTTCCAACGTCGTCACCCCGCGAGGTGTCTTTTATTTTTGGAGCATTTTCATTTTGTGTCGGTGCACCTTTTTTTAGTGTCATGTGCTAACTTGCTACACGCTAGTTTCTATGTGCCAAACGGAGGAGGCGGAGGCCGAGGGAAACCTTGCACGTCCCCTTCTCGCCAGCAAGATGGCGCCCAAGGGAACCAAAACTGTGACCAATCAGGCGTCGCCGCCACTTCCTGTTCTCGCTGCTCGGACGATAAGAGAGCACAGCGACATGCACCACAGTGACTAAATTTGAGTGGAAATATTTGAGAGGAAGAAAGAAATATATGTGTATAAGAAAGCTTTAGGTTATTTAAAAGTTTTAATGTAGGAAAAAAACGAAGAAGATTCGGGGGATTTTATTGTGATTTTTCTTTCTCATGTTTGTGGTGAACAATCTTGCACATAAAGACTTTGAAAACAAAAGCTGTCTCTGCTCTTTGTACCAGCACCCCCTCTTAAGCCCACCGAATGAAAATGGTCTCAATCAAATGAAATATATATACATGGTTAAAAAGTACTATGAATAAAAAAAATGGTTTTTGGTGCCAACTTTGTCCCCTTTGTGCCTTTGTGTGTCTACAACAAAAATACTACGACAGAAATACTACAAAATTATTACAAAACTACTTAGTGCTTAAAAACAGGGACTTAATGTAATTTGCTTTCATTATGAAATCAAATCAAATTACTACTACAGTAATTCTATGATGCCAAAATACTAGTTCAGTAATATTACTCCAGAACTACTTCAAATATACTATAGAAATACTATAAACATGCCCAGGAAATACTATAAAATACCACTACAGTATTACTATTGAGACTGGGAGGTCGGTGGTTCGCGCCCCGGCCGAGTCATTCCTAAGACTTAAAAAGTGGTCGGCGGCGCCCTCTGTTGGCTGCGGCTGCATCGGCTCGCTACAACGGGTCAGGTGCAATCGACATTTCGTTCTGTGTACATTGTTACACAGAATGACAATACAAGGAAATTATTATTATTATTATTATAATAAAAAATACTACAAAATACAACTATCGTAATATTACAAGGATACCAAATTACTACTTTATGGTGGAAACTTTGTCACCATTGTGCCTTTTTGTGTTTACAACAAAAGTGCTTTGACATAAATACTACAATTTTTTTCAAAACAATTACATTTATTAAAACAGGGACTTAAAAGTATTTTGCTTTCTTTGTGAAAAGATAAAGAAAATACTTCAAATTACTACTACAGTTATTCTATTATACCAAAATGCTAGTACAGTAATATTACACCAGAACTACTACGAATATACGAAAGGAATACTATAAACATACTCAGGAAATACCACTGAAATACTATAAAATACTACTACAGTATTACCATAATATAAAAATACTACAGAAATATTACACCAGAAATACTATAAAATACTACTACCGTAATATTACAAAGATACTTAAGAAATACTATGAAAATACTACTTCGGAAATAAAAAAAAATCGTGGAAAGTTTGCCCTTTTTTACAGAAATACTACAAAATTATTACAAAACTATTAAATTTAGTTATTAAAAACAAAGACCTAAAGTATTTTTCTTTAATTGTGAAAAGATAAAGAAATACTTCAAATTACTACTACAGTAATTCTATGATACCAAAATACTAGTACAGTAATATTACACCAGAAATACTACAAAAATACTAAAAGAATACTATAGAAATACTATAAACACACTACTACAGTATTATCATTAAAAAAATACTACAGAAAATTACACTAGAAATACTGCAGATTACATCGACCGTAATATTACAAAGATACTCAAATACTTGAAAAATACTACTTCGGAAATAAAAAATGTATTTTTGGTAGAAACTTTGTCCCCATTGCGCCTTTTTGTGATTACAACGAAATTGTGGGCGGCAGTAGCTCAGGAGGTAGAGCGCTCGTCTTGGGATCAAGGGATCCCAGTTCGAATCCCGGCTCGTCCATGTTACATGTCGAAGTGTCCTTGGGTAAGACACTGAAACCCTAATATCCCCAATAAGCTGGTTATCGCTGCAAGACTGCTATTGGGAAATGTGGAGCACATTGTAAAGCGCTTTGGGAAGTCATTGACTTGAAAAGTGCTATATAAATGCAAATCATTTACTTTACTTTGACTCAAATACTACAAAATTATTATAAAACTTAAATTTACTTCTTGAAAACAGACTTAAAGTATGTTTCTTTCATTGTGAAAAGGTAAAGAAAATACTTCAAATTACTACTACAGTAATTATATGATACCCAAATACTAGTACTGTTTTATTACACCAGATATACTACAAAAATACTAAAAAAAAATACTACTATGGAAATGCTATAAAAATTCTCTGGAAGTGCTACTGAAATATGATAAAATACTACTACAGTATTACTTGTATTAAAGAATAAAAATGCTGCTACTGAAATAATAAATAATACAACTACAGTAATATTACAAAGGTACTAAAGAAATACTAGAAAACTACTACTAATATATTATAAGTAAGTAAGTAATACTGGTAATGGTAAAAAAAAGTACTACAAATAAAAAATGTTTTGGGGGTGGAAACTTTGTCCCGATTTTCCCTTTTATGAAGTACTTCTACAGAAATACTGTAATACAAAAATCCTATGACAGAAATACTACAGAAATACTGCAAAACTACAATTAATCTACAAAAATACTACAAAATACTATTTCAAAAATACTACTACACAAGTATTCCAACAGAAATACTGCAAAAATACAACAACAATAATACTAAATAAATAGTACGAAAATAAATACAACTACCGTTTTGCTTCAAAACTGAAGATCAAGTTCTCAAAACAGAGTCCTAATATATTAGTTTGCTTTAATTGTGAGAGTTTCAAACCCAATAAATGAAACTAATCTATTAAAAAACAAAAATAAATGTAACCAACCAGGTCAAGGTTTCCCCTGCCCAATGCCAGAAGTCAGCTGAGACAGGCTCCAGCACTCCCGCGACCCTACTGAGGATAAGCGATGCAGACGATGGATGGATGGATATAGACATAACGTGGTTTTTAGCACCTCCCTGGCACCTTCTTATAAATGTTTGATAATGGAAAATCATACGTTTTTTTTGTAGGATGGCAACGAACATATTCCTAATATCTTCCAATGAATATCGATATATTCACGGATCCCTTAACCATCTGTATCATAGGGGCACCTTTTCCTGTGGTGTGTCTTGGGTAAGTACACTCTTGCAGTGCCCATCCCTATTTAGGCCGTATTTTTTTAGGGGTAGGGGTTTTCATACTGATTTCCATGGTTACCAGTAGCAGGAGGGGACTCCTGATCAGGCTCAGATACAGCACCTTAATCATCTGATAGCCGTTGTTTTTCAATGTAAAGTGTATTCTCGCTTTATTACTGATTAGCGCAATGGACTACCAAAGAGACATGTGCTTCTAAAATACAACAATCGTGTTATTACTATGTTGCTAATGTTATTGTTATGTTATTTGGTTGTAATATACAATATATATGTATGTATGTATGTATGTATGTATGTATGTATGTATGTATGTATATATATATATATATATATATATATATGTATGTATGTATGTATGTATGTATGTATGTATGTATGTATGTATATATATATATATATATATATATATATATATATATATATATATATATATATCTATATGAAATTAAATGAATCTCATCTCATTAGCTACACCGCTTATCCTCAGTAGGGTCGCGGGGGTGCTGGAGCCCATCCCAGCAATCATCGGGCAGTGGGCAGGGGATACCCTGAACTGGTTGCCAGCCAATCGCAGGGCACACAGGGACAAACAACTCACTCGCTCACACCTAGGGACAATTTGGACCGGCCAATTCACCTGAAATGCATGTTTTTGGAATGTGGGAGGAAACCGGAGTGCCCGGAGGAAACCCACGCAAGCACGGGGAGAACATACAAACTCCGCACTGGAGCTGGATTTGAACCCACGCAGGAGGTTCCCAAGACATGAACTGTGCCGCACATGCGCTAACCACTGCGCCGCTGTGCTGCCCCTATACATATATATATAGGGGCAGCTTGCGTGGGTTTCCTCCGGGCACTCCGGTTTCCTCCCACATTCCAAAGACATGCATGTCAGGTTAATTGGCCGGCCCAAATTGTCCTTAGGTTTGAATGAGCGAGTGAATTGTCTGTCCCTGTGTGCCCTGCGATTGGCTGGCAACCAGTTCAGGGTGTCCCCTGCCCACTGCCCGATGATTGCTGGGATGGGCTCCAGCACCCCCGCGACCCTACTGAGGATAAGCGGTGCAGCTAATGAGATGAGATTATATATATATATATATATATATATATATATATATATATATATATATATATATATATATATACTGTATATATACTGTATATTACAACCAAATAACATAACAATAACATTAGCAACATAGTTATAACACGATAACGCCGCTCCCCAAGAATGCCGAGCTCACCTCTGAAGAGCGAGAATACACTTTACATTGAAAAACAACGGCTTTCAGATGATTAAGGTGCTATATCTGAGGATATATATATATATATATATATATATATATATATATATATATATATATATATATATATATATATATATATATATATATATATATATATATATATATATATATATATATCCATCCATCCATCCATTGTCTTCCGCTTATCCGAGGTCGGGTCGCGGGGGCAGCAGCGTTAAAAGGGAAGCCCAGACGTCCCTATCCCCAGCCACTTCCTCCAGCTCATCCGACGGGACCCCGAGGCGTTCCCAAGCCAGCCGAGAGACATAGTCTCTCCAACGTGTCCTGGGCCGCCCCCGGGGCCTCCTGCCGGTGGGACATGCCCGGAACACCTCCCGAGGGAGGCGTCCAGGAGGCATCCTTATTAGATGCCCGAGCCACCTCAACTGGCTCCTCTCAACGCGGAGGAGCAGTGGCTCTACTCCGAGTCCCTCCCGGATGACTGAGCTTCTCACCCTATCTCTAAGGGAGAACCCAGCCACCCTGCGGAGGAAACTCATTTCGGCCGCTTGTATCCGGGATCGAGTTCTTTCGGTCATGACCCAAAGTTCATGACCATAGGTGAGGGTAGGAACGTAGATGGACTGGTAAATTGAGAGCTTTGCCTTTCGGCTCAGCTCCCTCTTCACCACGACAGACCGGTACAGGGTCCGAATGACGGCAGACGCTGCACCGACCCGTCTGTCGATCTCCCGTTCCATCCTACCCTCACTCGTGAACAAGACCCCAAGATACTTGAACTCCTCCACTTGGGGCAAGACCTCCTCCCCGACACGGAGGGAGCATACCACCCTTTTCCGACTGAGAACCATGGCCTCGGACTTGGAGGTGCTGATCCCCATCCCGGCCGCTTCACACTCGGTTGCGAATCGCTCCAGCGAGAGCTGAAGATCACGGGCTGAGGAAGCCAACAGCACCACGTCATCTGCAAAAAGCAGTGACGCAATGCTGAGGCCCCCAAACCGGACTCCATCCCCGCCAAGGCTGCGCCTAGAAATTCTGTCCATAAAAGTTATGAACAGAATCGGTGACAAAGGGCAGCCCTGGCGGAGCCCAACCCTCACCGGGAACGAATCCGACTTATTGCCGGCAATGCGGACCAGACTCTGGCACCGGGCATACAGGGACCGCACAGCCCGGATAAGACTGTGCGGTACCCCATACTCCCGAAGCACCCCCCACAGGGCCTCCCGAGGAACACGGTCGAATGCCTTCTCCAAGTCCACAAAACACATGTAGACCGGACAGGAAAATTCCCATGCACCCTCAAAGACCCTGAAGAGTGTATAGAGCTGGTCCAGTGTTCCACGGCCAGGACGAAAACCACACTGTTCCTCCTGAATCCGAGATTCGACTTCCTGGCGGACCCTCCTCTCCAGTACCCCTGAATAGACCTTACCAGGGAGGCTGAGAAGTGTGATTCCCCTGTAGTTGGAACACACTCTCCGGTCCCCCTTCTTAAAGACGGGAACCACCACCCCAGTCTGCCAGTCCAGAGGCACTGTCCCCGATGTCCACGCGATGTTGCAGAGGCGCGTCAACCATGACACGCCCACAACATCCAGAGCCTTAATGAAGTCTGGGCGGATCTCATCGACCCCCGGGGCCCTGCCACCGAGGAGTTTTTTGACAACCTCGGTGACTTCAACCCCAGTGATACGAGAGCCCAACCCAGAGTCCTCAGGCTCTGCTTCCCCAGAGGAAGACGTGCCGGTGGAATTGAGGAGGTCTTCGAAGTACTCCGCCCACCGATTCACAACGTCCCGGGTCGAGGTCAGCAGCGCCCCATCGGCACTATACACAGTGTCGATGGCACACCGCTTCCTCCCCCTAAGACGTCGGATGGTGGACCAGAATTTCCTCGAAGCCGTTCGGAAGTCGGCTTCCATGGCCTCGCCAAACTCCTCCCATGCCCGAGTTTTTGCCTCGGCAACCGCCAAAGCCGCATTCCGCTTGGCCAGCCGATACCTGCCAGCTGCTTCCAGAGTCCCACAGGCCAGGAAGGCCCGATAAGACTCCTTCTTCAGCTTGACGGCATCCCTCACCGCCGGTGACCACCAACAGGTCTGAGGGTTGCCACCGCGGCAGGCACCGACTACCTTGCGGCCACAGCTCCGATCAGCCGCCTCGACAATGGAGGCGCGGAACATGGTCCACTCGGACTCAATGTCCCCCGCCTCCCTCGGGACATGGGCGAAGTTCTGCCGGAGGTGTGAATTGAAACTTCTTCTGACAGGAGATTCTGCCAGCCGTTCCCAACAGACCCTCACAACACGCTTGGGTCTGCCGGGTCGGGCCGGCATCTTCCCCCACCATCGAAGCCAACTCACCACCAGGTGGTGATCAGTTGACAGCTCCGCCCCTCTCTTCACCCGAGTGTCCAGAACATGCGGCCGCAGGTCCGACGAAACGATGACAAAGTCGATCATCGAACTACGGCCTAGGGTGTCCTGGTGCCAAGTGCACATATGGACACCCTTATGTCTGAAAATGGTGTTCATTATGGACAGACCATGACGAGCACAGAAGTCCAATAACGAAACACCACTCGGGTTCAGGTCAGGGGGGCCGTTCTTCCCAATCACGCCCTTCCAGGTCTCACTGTCATTGCCCACGTGAGCGTTGAAGTCTCCCAGCAGTACGAGGGAGTCCCCAGGGGGCGCGCTCTCAAGCACACCCTCTAAGGACCCCAAGAAGGTTGGGTACTCCGAACTGCTATTTGGTGCATAAGCACAAACAACAGTCAGGACCCGTCCCCCCACCCGAAGGCGGAGGGAGGCTACCCTCTCGTCTACCGGGGTGAACTCCAACGTACAGGCGCCGAGCCGTGGAGCAATTAATATGCCCACACCGGCTCTGCGCCTCTCACCACGGGCAACTCCAGAGTGGAAGAGAGTCCAACCCCTCTCGAGAGGACTGGTACCAGAGCCCAAGCCGTGCGTAGAGGTGAGTCCGACTATATCTAGTCGGAATTTCTCAACCTCACGCACCAACTCGGGCTCCTTCCCTGCCAGAGAGGTAACGTTCCATGTCCCAAAAGCCAGTTTCTGTAGCCGGGGATCGTCGCGCCAAGGACCCCTCCCTTGGCTGCTACCCAGCTCTCTGCGCACCCGACCCCTTTGGCCCCTCCTACAGGTGGTGAGCCCATGGGAAGAGGGTCCCACGTCGTCCCTTCGGGCTGTGCCCGGCCGGCCCCCGTGGGTAAGGGTCCGGCCACCAGGCGCTCGCCAGCGGACCCCACCTCCAGGCCTGGCTCCAGAAGGGGGCCCCGGTAACCCGCGTCCGGGCGAGGGAAATCGAGGACCAAAGTTTTCTCTCATCATTAGGGGATATATATATATATATATATATATATATATATATATATATATATCAGGGGTCATCAGTAATTGATTTTTGGAAAAAAAATTAATATTTAAGTGCGAAAAAATTAATGTTAATTTTTTCGCGGCAAGGCCAATTAATGGGTATTTATTGGATTTCTAGCCATTAATTGGTAATTTAATTGCTCCAACCGGTGTTGCGCCGTTGGATGCGGTCGGCGCCACATGAGCAGCGCCATTTGCCGTTGACGACATCAATCTGCGTGAAGTACTTTCTAACCATTTTTTCCTTCGGTCCCATAACCGTGCGAAGATTACAATCAATACAGCGTAGTAGTAGTGGTGTACAACGTGTGCGTATGTGCATCCACGACGTACGTGCTTGAGGCAAAACGTGAGCCAATCAACAAGCCCGATTTTGTCCCGACCAATAAAAAGCTGCTTTGGAACCACACTACGTACGTACAGCTACCGTGTTTCCCCGAATATAAGGCCGGCCTTACTTCAAAATCATCGTCAAAAATTGGGGTTTTGAAATAAAAATATGTGCAAAAGTAATAAATTTTCGCTAAAAATTTCTTAGAAAAGCATTGCCGTTGTTAAATAACGTTGATATCTACGGTTTTCATAGGTAATATGAGCCTCTTATTTGCAGGAAGGTTGAATTTCATTTCTCATAAAAAGCTGGGCCTTATATTCAGGGTGGGTCTTATAATGGGGGAAACACGGTAGCTTACGCGTATGGACCTTGACCGCATACGAAATGCTCGCGCGGCGTGAAAATTTGCACGTTTGTTGACACAATCGACTAACAAAAAACCCGAATATTTTCGCAATTAATGGGTCGCAATAATTGATAATTATTAAAATTTTGCAATAAATGGATTTATGAGTTTAAGCAACCATTCCATTAATTGTTCGCAATTAATGGCATTAATTTTTCACCAATCATTTATTGCTGACCCCATATATATATATAGATATATACAGTGAAGAAAATAAGTATTTGAACACCTTCCTATTTTGCCATTTCTCCCACTTATAAATCATGGTGTGGTCTAAAACTTTCATCGTAGGTGTATGTCCACTGTGAGAGAGATAGACTAAAAAGAAAAATCCAGAAATCACAATGCATGATTTTTTTATTTGTGTGATACAGCTACAAATAAGTAAGTAAGTGTGTTAAAATACATATTTTCTTCACTATATATATATATATATATATATATATATATATATATATATATATATATATATATATATATATATATATATATATATATATATACATATATATACATATATATATATATATATATATATATATATATATATATATATATATATATATATTATCATTAGCTGCACCGCTTATCCTCAATAGGGTCGCGGGTGTGCTGGAGCCCATCCAAGCAATCATCGGGTAGAACTGAACTGGTCGCTAGCCAATCGCAGGGCACACAGGGGCAGACAACTCGCTCGCTCATTCACACCAAGGGACAATTTGGACCGGCCAATCCAGGTGAAATGCATGTCTTTGGAATGTGGGAGGAAACCGGAGTGCCCGGAGGAAACCCAGTGTGTCACAAGCCAGAAACAGAGACAGGACCCAGTAGCGTTCGTTTGCTCAGTTTTATTGATAAAGAGAGAGAGTAGTGCTTGCTTCCACGATCCGATGATCGACGGACACGAGTAGCAGGTGGCAGGAACGCAGAAGTGGCACTTTCGTGTCGTTCGAGGATAATCGTAGGCAGCAGGGATACTGGTCGATAGCCGGGACGGAAGAGCAAGGGCGGTATCAAGTCCAGAAAACAGGTCGGCAACAGGTATCAGGCAGGAAACAGGGCAAAACAAGTTGATGGTCGGGATGGAAGAGCAGGGCAGAAACGGGTCCAGAAACAGGTCGGCAACAGGTATTAGGCAGGAGAAAACAGAGCAGGAAAATGTCGGAAGGTATGGAGCTTGCCTAGCTGGGAGCATAGGTTCGCAAATGTTCTGACGCCGGTAACAGGGAGCCGGGGGGTTTAAAAAGTGGTAAGGAGCCAATCAGCGACCAGGGCTGTTGGCGCCAACGGGGCAGCCGCAGGTGCCCCGAATCAGTAATCATGACACAGTGAAGAAAACAAGTATTTGAACACCCTCCTATTTTGCTATGTATCCCACTTAGAAATCATGGAGTGGTCTAAAACTTTCATCATAGGTGTATGTCCACTGTGACCAGGGTTGGGTAGGGTTACTTTAACTGGATTACTTTCAATTACTCTTGGATTACTCCAATACCAAATATGCTAATAAAAGACAAAATAAACTAAATATGAATAAAATGATGACTCACAACACGTGGTAAGCTTTCTCTCCTGGCTTTGATCTCTTTTATCTCCGGCAAAACTAACATAAAATGCGACAGAAGCAAAATGAAAATAAATCCATACAGCTTGCCAACATCATTTTTGCCGTTCCATGTATTCCGTTACTCCCCAAGCCTGCACAAAATTGAGTCATTTTATTCATATTTAGTTTCTTTTGTCTTTTATTTGCATATTTGGTGTTGGAGTATTCCAAAAGTAATTGAAAGTAATCCAGTAATCCAGTAACCCTACCCAACCCTGACTGTGAGAGAGATAGACTAAAAAGAAAAATCCAAAAATCACAATGCATGTTTTTTCAACAATTGATTTGTGTGATACAGCTGCAAATAAGTAAGTAAGGGTGTTAAAATACGTATTATCTTCACTATATATATATATATATATATATATATATATATATATATATATATATATATATATATATATATATATATATATATATATATATATATATACATATGTATATATAGTGTATTTGTATAAAGTGTATGTTGCCGTCCTTATAGGGGTTATATAAAGCTTTTCATTTTTTTGTGACTTTAAACATGCTTTTATGGTCCAGTGTGGCGTTTTGTCCAAGATCTCACAAAAGTCCCACTTTGTGATTGGTCGTGAACTAAGTAGAGTTCTATAGTGTCTTACGTGGTTCCATGTTCTCGCAGAAATGACATCATCTGAGCAGCACAGGAGTCATCAATGCCATATTTTATTAATCACCTCTTCATGACACATAAGCACAAATGTGGCCTGAAGGCATCTGAAGTCCTCCTGTGAGATTTAAGCCCCCTTTCCACTCAATTCAGCTGCGTCTGTCAATCAAAGCAAGTAGCCCAAACCCCCAATAGTAGCAATTTGCACGTCAACCCTAGAAAATAGGATACAGATTCCGAATTTTGGGGGGGAAGCTGGAGTAAGACAAAAAACGAAGGAACGTGTTTCCAGCTCGCCGTGCGAAAAACCTTCCCGTTGGAAACCGAAACCCTCACTCTAAAGAACTCTTGGTGGCCTCCTCCCTGTCACACTTTATTTATAGGACACGTCTGTTGCTTGTCAAGAGTCACACCACTTGGACAGCACTTTCCCAAAGTCCAGTCCTCAAGTCCAGGACCTTATACACGTCCTCTCGTAAGTAACCTAGTCCAATTTTTACATGTTGTGCCACACTCTTATTCTGAAAAATGTTTTACGGTGGGGTGGGTTTTGGATGTCAGACATTTTTCTGCGAGTTGGGATTTTTCAGTGGAAACTGATCTGCTTCTGATAGTGGTTTTGCTTAAGTGGGAGGAGCTAGAGTTTGTTCTGTGATTTCACTTTTGAGCTGAGAACACAAACTTTCAATTGCCCTAGTAAGGCAACTTCTTCACTAAAAAATAAGGGCAGGGTTCGTAAGGTGCTTAAAGTCTATAAAAACGCTTGAATTTTAATGCGTTGAAATTGCTTGTAAATGCTCGACAATGTTGCCATGGTTCTCTTCAGTCTGACTAAATAGACCAATCATGAAGTGAAGAAAAATCAAAGAAATCTGCTTAAAATGACACCGGCACTGCTCTTTGGTGGCTCCGCTTTGCCTTTGCATTCCTTTTCGCCTCGTAAAGAACAGCTGGCATTAGTTTGTGTGTCATTGTCCTATGAAGCACCATTGCTCCCAAGAGGACATCAGAATGCTAGACTTAAACAGGGTACTCTGAAATGTGTATTAGTGCAAGGATTTTGGACCAATAATGGACAATTAGCATGGGCCATGCAAAATATTACAGTAGCGTTTCCCAGTGGTAAATTGTGATAGGAAGACCTTCCTGCAACTGAAAATGCCAGCGAAATTTTTACCCACCACCTATATGGGAAGAGATTTGTCTCAAAAATGTTTACTCAAAACCTAAAAATCATATGCCTTGATAAATGAACACCCAAGATTAAAAACACAGATATATTTGTGGATCTGTTCAACACATGATTTACACCAAAATTTCGTTTTAAAGGTACTTTTTGAAAGTCCTTAAAAAGTGCTTGAATTTGGCCATGTAAAAGGTGTAAGATCCCTGTTGAATGAATCAACGCTCTACACGAGATAAAAGGGGAATTGGTGTCTTGAGTATTTAATAGGGGTGGGCGATAATGGTAATTTTGTGATCGACAAACAAACTAATAAACAAATACAGAGTAGTTTAGATTGATACCCATCCAATACTGATACTTTTTGCTTGGAAATGTCATGATCCTAAATAATTGAACTCCTACCCTTAAGTTAATTTGAATTTTACGATAAACACAAAGATTTTAGCCACTAAAAAGGTTATATTTTTATTAAACGACTACCATGCAAATTTTTAATCGTATAAATATTTCTACTACAACTCTTTCAGAACTAAAGTCAAGAGAGTCAAACCCAAAAAGCATTATAACTAAAATGCGGATATTCAACGGTTGCCCACCTTTTTGAACCGGATTACTGGTTTGAAATGTATTTCTAAAATAGCATTTTGTAATTACTATGTTGTTACATAATTACTATTATGTCAAACCTGGTTGTAATTATTAGAAGTAGTGTTGAAATAAGCACAGTCAACAACAAAAAAATGTTTTCAAATACACTTATCATGCCAAGGATTTTCTTAGCCGGTTAGAAATCTAGAAAATTAAGACAACCCATCACTGGTAAATTATTTTCAGAACTGGCTACTCTACAGGCTTACTCAGGGGCATACCTGGTGCCTGTGGGCACCACATTGGAGACCCCTACTCTATAACAACAAGTCAACAAGACAACTGAAAGGCCTTCCACTGCACAATGTTTCCAAAATAAAGTCATAGCGCAGATAAATGTGAATGTTATCATGTATGTATAATCTTATGACCCACTAATAACACCATTATAGTCACAGTTAAAATAGGAAGACACTATTGATCCACAGACAACAGTGTAGATCGGATCTTAGCACTCGCTCAGTATCTATCATATCAATATATGGATCGATCCACCCATTCTTAGTATTTTAGTCAACCAGTTGGCGATTACCGAACTGTTAAAAAATGATGAATCTGTTCATCAGGTTTACATCTTCAGTTTAGTCAAACCTTTAGGAAAGACCCATGGTTCCCAAGAGCAATAGTCTTCAAAAATCATGGTCCTCAAGAACCATGGTCCCCAAGAACCATGGCCCTTAAGAACCATGGTCTTCAAGAACCATGGTCCTCAGGAACAATGGTCCTCAAGAAACATGGTCCTCAAGAATCATGGTCCTCAAGAACCATAGTCCTCAAGAACTATGGTCCTCAAGAATCATGGTCCTCAAGAACCATTTTCCTCAAGAACCATATTCCTGCCTTTTTTCATGCAACCACCATTAAAAATAGATGTTTTTCAATGAGGACTTTGGCTTTCAAGAACCAGGGTTACATACATACAGTGCCTAGCGAAAGTATCCCCCCCATTAACTTTTTGTCATATTGCCACAATTTTATGTATCTAACTTAAAGCTAAAAAACTAAAAATATTTCCCAAGAACCAACAAAATTTGAGTCACGACTGTGACGTGGAACCATATAATTTTAACATTTTATATTATAATTACGCGGCACGGCGGCTGAGTGGTCAGCGCGTCCGCGCCACAGTTTCGAGGTCATGGGATCAAATCCAGCTACCAGACTTCCGGTGCAGAGTTGGCATGTTATCCCCGTGCTTGTGTGGGTTTACTCTGGGCACTCTGGTTTCTTCCCACATTCCAAAAACATGCATGTCAAATTAATTGGCCGGTCCAAATTGTCCCTAGAAAGTGAATTGTCTGTCCCTGTGTACCCTGCAATTGGCTGGCAACCAGTTCAGGGTGTCCCCTGCCCACTGCCTGAAGATAGCTGGGATGGGCTCCAGCACCTCCGCGACCCTACTGAGGATAAGCGGTGCAGATAATGTATGGATGGATATTTACAACACAAAATCTGAAAATTAGCTTTTTCAAAAATTAGTCAACTCAAGTCCCTCTTCATGGTTCTATTTGGTTTCATGTTGGAGAGAAAACCTTTTTTAGTCACCACATCCCTGAAAGTTTCACCACGTCTTTAGTAGACTTAAGTGGCCTCCATATTAACAGGAAGGAATTTCCCCTTTCGGATTTTGGGTCACGATTAGAGCAGTAATGGCCACAATGATCATGTCCCCCACTTGACATGTGCCGACAACCGACGCCATAACCTGCCAAAAACGTTTTGTTGACTGAAACTCGAGAACCAGGATCATGTTGATGAACACGCTCATATGTATGTGTATGTGTGTGTGACTTGAGATCCCCGTCAGGTTTCCTGTGACATCACACCAGGCTGAAGTCATTCTGACCCTGCTCTCCCCTTGCATCCCTTCACGCCACGCAAACATGGCGCTGTCCTCACGCTTAAAACTTTGGGAGAAGAAGGTGCACTTTTTGCATGATGCATGCCTGTATGGGTTTGTTCTAAAGTGTATTTATGGAGAAATGGCAGGAGTTGATTCGATCCCCTTCAGATAAGAATTGAACACGTTGGAGAGAAAATGAATTATCATAGAAACGGGAACGACTGAGCTCTCAGCAAATCTTCATTCCTCCTATGTGGGTTGTACTAAAATTTAACAACGAATGTTCGATGTGCATGTGGGTAATATTATCATGATTGCTGATGCGGGACACCTGAGTCAGCTCCGTTGGCGCCAACAGCCACAGACCCTGATTGGCTGTTGTACTCTTTTCAAACCCCCGCCTTCCTAACAACACTCGTCAGATCGTCTGTGAACCAACGCTACACACTAGGCAAACTTTTTTGACTCCTGACTCTATCCTGCCCTCTTGTTCTGTCTGATTCCCGTTGCCGACCTTTTTTCTGGACCCGTTTGTGTTTTTGCTCCTCCGTCCCGGAAATCGACCTGTTTTTTCTCGCCTTCGACATTTCCTGCGCTCGACACGGAATTGCCACTTCCGCGTTCCCAGCGATCTGCTACCCGTGACCGACAATCCCTGGATCGTGGGTGCAAGTCCTTTCCTCCCTCTAAATAAAACAAACGCAATTGGGTCCCGTCTCCCTTCCTGTCATGATTACTGATTCGGGGCACCTGCGGCTGCACCAGTGGCGCCAACGGCATTGGTCGCTGATTGGCTCCTTGCCACTTTTTAAAGCAACTCCCTGTTACCGGCGTCCGATCGTTGCGAACCTTCAGCTCCCGCTAAGGCAAGCCTTCCGAACCTGACTCCCTGTTTTTTGACTCTTGTACGTTTCCCGGCTTCAACCTGTTTCCGTTTGATCACGTCTCTGCTCCTGCGCCCCGGCAACCTGACCTGCTTTCCCCTCTTTGACACCGCTATCGCTCGCCAGAGAAGTGCCACTTCCGCGTCCCGAGCGACCAGCTCCCCACAATCAACGATCACTGGATCGTGGCTGCTAGCTTACATCTCCTTCTCAATAAAATTAAGAAACTAACGCAATTGGGTTCCCGTCTCCGTCCTGGTTCCTGACAGTTCCTGGTTCGTGACAAATAATTAGCAAATCTAAAGGGTGATATTTGCCTTGCCGATTGATGAAAGTGTGAAGGAGGAACCAAGGATTTGAAACAATTTCATATTAGCTTATCCTACTTAAAATTAATTCAAAAAAGAATGCCTCATAGCACTTTTTAGCTTACTTTAGGTTAGTAGATCCAAATCCAGATAATTAAATGGTTGGAATGAGGATTTGTCGTACGCGGTACCGTGATCTTTTCTTGTTTTTATCTCGAAAGGGGGAGTGAATTATAGATGTATATGCATTAATATATGTGTATATTGCGCCCTGCCCTCATGGTCATGAATCTTACACCGGGCACTTGGAACTGTCTCCAGAGGAGCATGCACTTTTCGCCCGCTATGAGAACAGTGCCCTGAAAGTGGGTGCTGCCCCCTCCCCCTTGCTTCTGGGCTAGCCACGCGGTGGCCATTTTGTTCTCAGGATGAGAAAAAATTTGTTTTTTGACGAGCACTCCAAAAACCTTCATCCCAACCAACCAAACGGAGAGCCCTTCATTACCTTGCTAACATGTTCCGTTCTTATTCCGAAAAGGATCGAACCAACTCCCGCTAGCCCTCCCCAAAAAATACACTTCGGTTCTCAAATCAAATCAAGTCCGAAGAACTGAACGCCAAATCAAAGTGATAGTCAATAAATGAAGGTCTCCAATAACTCCAGTATTTTGCTTTTGTGTTTAACCGAAATACCCTGCCACACAGGTTTTTGGTTATCTCCAACCAAAGACTCAACTACTCAAATGTCAAAATGTAAACCTGGACAGACACAAAATTACAAAAGCTCAAACATAATTTTGTGTATTTTGTGTTGTCTCTGAGAGGAATGTGCTAGCCTAAGATGCTGATAGTTTTCCAGGCATTCTCAAAGTAGAGTCGATTCCAAAGTTGCATTAAAGTCCAAAATCATCATATCGCTGCTAATTATGATGATTATTTCCTGGTTTTCTCCGTAGGTAACACTTTTTAAAAAATGTAACACAAGTAAGGCATCCGTCAGCGCCTAGTCTTGAATTTTTTTTTCCCCATTCTTTCATCTTCGCTTGCCTCACGTGAGTTAAAAAAGGAATGCTAAGTTTGCCGTCCAGTTGCATCGTTAATAGAATGGAATGCTAAGTAGCTAGCATGGTCTACTTATAAACATACCACTAGTACTACTCTATGTACTGTCGCCATTTTGTTTAAAGTTTCTTCTGGGTGTGCGTTCCTGCTTATACTGTCATGCGACTAAAATAATTGTTTTTTATTTTGTTTTATTTTTTTATTACCACTCATGTAATCCCAGATTCAAGAGGAGAACCATCCAGTGGTGGTGGCCCCCATTCCTCCACCACCCCTCTCGAATTTCCCGGGCGGCTTCCTCAAGCAGCTGGTCCGGGATTCAGAAAAAGAAACCAAAGTAAAGGAGCCCGACATCAAAGACGAAAAAACTGTAAGTATTGTTTGAGGTTTTGACAAGCTAGTTAGCTTAGCTGAGAGACTAGAGTAGGGGGTTTGGGCTGACAATTCGTATGCATATTGAAGATGAATAACTGGGCATACTAGTCGGTAAAGCTTACGTGTTTTCATCCAGCAGCCAAGCAAACTAAGTGACAACTTGGTGCAGCAGTTCCTGCTTCCCGATCAGACACCGCCCATCCTGGAGGCAGAGATGTTGCTGCGAGCTCAAAAAGAGGGTTATGCTGTCAGATCCCCATCATCTCAGGGGACCCCCGTCCACCCCGGCAAGACAGACACCAAACTGAAAGTTACACCGAAGACGTGCAGCAGAGCAGGCAGTGTGAATGAGAATGGTGAACCGAGTTTACAGGAAGAAGAGCAAGTGAAGAAGAAAGCCATAACAATGGAGGAACGTCAGGAACCAGAAGGAAGACTGGATGATGTCTCTGCAATGGAGGGTGACCAAAATCAGGTGTGATCATTTAAAAAATACGTTGGTCCTGTGACTTTGTCGTCAGAGAAGGTAATCAGATTCTGTGTTAGCCAAGGCATTAATTTGGAACAAAGTTCTAATTAAGAGACATTTCTTGCAGAAATCAAGGCAGTAAACCTGTAACAATATCCTAGTCCACAGCGAAGGAGACAGCATTATAATGGGGTGAAGGCGTTAGTCCTGATACTCCACAGGGAATGTGATAGAAATTTATTAAAGTTAAGGTGTTAGTCTGCAGGTAAGGTACTTAAACTCTCTAGTAGATAAAACGTTAGTTCTGAAAAAATGTTTTAGTCTGTAGGGAAACTGGTCAGACTCGAGTAGTTGAGGCGTCAGTCCTGAAACAATGTTGTAGTGCTTAGGGAAGTTTGTCATACTCTGGTAGAAGTTGAGATCTTCATTCTGATCCAATTTTCGTGTCACAGGGATGGTTTCTCCTGTAATTCAGGATCTCAGTCGTGAGAAAATGTTCTTTACAGCAGGGAAGGTTACATCCAGCAGGAAGGCCAAAGTCCAGAGAAAATAGTACAAGGTCCATTTTGATGTTCATTGACACGTTTAGATTCTTCAGACCTAAAGTGCTGTTGTTTAATGAGGAGATATAGTTTTAAAATAGTAGTCTAATTAGTGCCAATTTCAGTTTCTTCTTCAGAAACAGGTTTTAAGTCCCCAGACCAAGGGTCACTAGTCCAGAAAGAAGTCAGCAGTCCTCTTTTTAGTTAGTACAGTTCAACAAAAACTTTGACACTGCGGCCCAGTTATGGCTGACTGTGGTTCATTGAGGAGGCACCAGCCCTACTAGAAAGAAAGTAAGAACAATGAGGCATTTGATGTGCTTATCAGGTAAAGGACGTGTGGTATGAGGCGGGAGCTGTTTGGTTTCTGCACAAAGACGGTTTCACACAGGGTAAGCAAACGCCTACTCTACCAGATTCCTCATTGATGATGCAGTAATGTGATGATTTACCATAATTTCAGCCACTCAACTGAAGCCTGACGAAGGAACACCAGAACTCCCACAAGGCCGTGTGAGACTCCGCCTACACAGCGACGGCTCGTTGCACGACGTATCCCAAGATGACATTGACAAAGTTCGTCCCATTCTGAAGACCAATGGTTTTTGCTTTTTAAGCCAATGTAACACCTCTATCCTGGTACAGTGCAACCCTGCCCACTTGGACTTGTGTGAGGATCTGAGCGAGCTCCAAAGCATCAACGAGAGTAGTGTCTTGCACACACTTATAAGCCGCGCTAAGGCTAATATGCCGCTAACGCACGCCGGACCCAACCTGATCAACTTCTGGCCGCCACTGCAGACCAGCAGCAAGGTGACACCTGGGGGGGATTGACATTCTGTATGGAAATGAAATCAGCCATCTTGGATGTGGCAGTTTTTGTCCTCTAAGAGGTTTTAGACCTGAAAAATGGTTTTCCTCGTCAGAAAGTGTTCTAGTCTCAGTTTATGATAAATATTTTTAAAAGGATTCTAGTCCTAAGGAATAGTTAAGATCAATAGAGCACATTCTAGTCTGCTGGCCCTGAATGTCCCAAGAGAAGTTGCCAGTCTAGTAGGGCAGTCTCTACATTGAACCAAGATCTGAACCAAGAGGATGGTAATCCTGAAACAAGGTCCCGTACATCTTTTTCGCCAAGATTATTATTATTATTATTATTATGTTTGATTTGAACAAATTATTGGGTCAGAACCAGGTAGACTCCTGGACCAGCGAGGCTTAATTGCATAATTGATTCTATACATAAGGGTTTCCCGCACCCGAATAATCTTGCCCGAATAATTTGGTACAGGTAATGTTACTTTTTTAAGTAGTTGAATTACTTTTTAGCAATATTCTGTACTTTGTTGTACTCTTTAATACCACAATCTGCTTTTCATTACTTCATGACTTACAAGTACTTTTCAGAAGTTTTTTTCCCAGTAATTGATGAGTCTATTCTGTTTTTAGTGCGCATATTCATGGCTTCAGCATACATGGCTAGGGAATGAAATGAGCTGAACTTTTGGGCCTGCTCAACAGGTGAATTTACAGACTTTAAATCAAAAGGTTTAAGTTTAGTTGAAAGATTGTGAGATTAGGCCTCTCAGGTATTAGATAGAAGACTTAAGTTGACCCGCTAGGTTGCTGTGACTTGCCCGTTGCTGTGACTTGCCCGTTCTTGGCTTTGTTCTTATCTTGAAGCACCGTCACTCACCAGTAGCCAGTTAAGACCATTGGGTCATACTTCGGCACATTGGTGAGGCAGAGACGCCCCTCTGCATGGGTTGGCGGCCAAATATAAAATCTGCGACTGTAAAAAAAGGCAGTTTTTTCTGCATAATGCTGCTGTAGCTGTGTATTTGATTTTAATGTCATCAAGTAATGCTTACAATACCACAATGTGTTTAATTTCCTTGGAAGGAATAAAAACGTTATTCTGTTTTTACAAATGAAAAGGAGATTTCATAGGATGCCAGTTCTTTATTTTCTACTATAACTGCACCTTATCTCATCTCATCTCATTAACTACACCGCTTATCCTCAGTAGGGTCGCGGGGGTGCTGGAGCCCATCCCAGCAATCATCGGGCAGTGGGCAGGGGACACCCTGAACTGGTTGCCAGCCAATCGCAGGGCACACAGGGACAGACAACTCACTCGCTCATTCACACCTAGGGACAATTTGGACCGGCCAATTCACCTGAAATGCATGTTTTTGGAATGTGGGAGGAAACCCACGCAAGCACGGGGAGAACATACAAACTCCGCACAGGAAGCCTTGAGCTGGAGGTTCCCAAGACATAACCTGTGCCGCACATGCGCTAACCACTGCGCCGCCGTGCTGCCCCTATTACTGCACTCTGTTGTTCATTGTTTTCACCTTATTTTCACCATCGGCCAATCATGTTGCTGTTCTTTGATTCCCACATCCCTTAGGGCTGATCTTGTTATTTTGTTACCTTAAAGATTAAAAAAAAGGATGCTCAGGGGAGGTGGCGGAAACGTGTAATGAAATACTCCTATCTGAAGGCTCCTCACAGTGTTTCCCCTTGATAGTTTAAAATCTATTGATGTTTTCTCCCCTTATTTTGATTGTCTAGTAAAGTTCTAAACAGTATTTTAAATAGTTGCCAACGTGTTTTAGTCAGTTAGATGACTTTTCAGTTTGTTTCAGTGCAGATACATTTAATTATTATTTTTTGGTACTATTTAGGACTTTTCAGTGTTTTGAGTTTTCTCCCTTCTCATTGTCTTGAGGTATTTCTTTTTGTATTTCTGAAGACTTATCTGTATTCTTCCCCTTGTCCAGACTCCTAAATCCAGACGTGGTGATTCGTGCTTGGACACCCCACCTGCTTTGGCCGCCCTTGTCAAGCGGGTTTACGTGTCAATGGTGGACTCCCGTCGTGACCACTGTCTGGTGGCCACAGGTCGAAGCGGTACCGGCAAGACAGCCACCTGCCAGGCCTTCACCGTGGCGCTACTCAAACAGGCCGGAACAGCAGGACCCAACATGAGCGGTCAGTCAATCCTCCAATTTGATTAGTACGACATCGTAAAGGACCACCTGAAAGTCTTCACCCTTTGAGATAGGAATTGATGATGACATACAACACGTGTGTCATCCTCATTTTAAATGCCCCTCTAGACAATGCTAAAAAAAGCTACCGAAGCCTCCCCTTGCGGCGTTTGCGTGTTCTCCCCCTGCCCACGTCAGTTTTCTCAGAGCACTCCAGTTTTCTCAGGTTAATTTGCGGGTTCAAATCATTTCTAAGTGGGAATGAACAAGTGAGTTCTGTGTCTCTGTGTGCCCTGTGAGTGGCTGGCAACTGGTTCAGGGTGTCTTCTGCCCACTGCCTGGAGTCATGTGGGATGGGCTCCAGTACCCCCCGCCACCCTGGTGACGATAAGTGGTGCAGGAAATAGATGCATGGATGCACAATTCAGATATTTTTTATTCCAGCAGAGGAGGCCTTGCAGAACCCTGACGGCCCACCACTGAGTATACCAAAATAGGAAGTAAAACTGGATCCTGCTGTGTTTGCTTGCAGTGGATCGCGTGCAGGCCATGTTTACGGTCTTGAACTCTTTCGGCTGCGTGTCTTCGGCTGGCAGCGACCACTCCTCGCGATTCGCCATGCTCTTCTCGGTGGACTTTAACCACGCCGGACGTGCCGCCGCCGGACAGCTGCAGGCATGAACTAATGCAAAAACACACTCTGATAACCTCCAGTTTGATGTTTTTTATTACTTTCTGTTTTCAGACGATGATGTTGGACAAATGGCGTGTTTCTCACGCGGTGGAAGGAGAGAGCAACTTCCTGGTTTTCTCACAGATGCTCTCCGGACTTAGCACAGAGATGAGGTAGGTGCTAGCAAAAGGGCGATGTTAACCTGTGATGCCATTGGTTAAGATACTGACAGGGATGCGGGATCTGGGTGCTTGAAATAATGCACCTATGCTATTAGGCACAGGGAAGAAAAGCTACCGGACTAGTTTTAGATCTGAGGAGTGGTAAAATTAATAAAGGAAAAACCAGAGTCCAAATTAATTTGAACAAAAGACAACAATTTCATGAACAATGGACGAAACAATAAATCTGCAACCTCAGAGGAACTGTTTAAATCCAGGCCTAAAAACTTGAAATTGTAGTAGAAAGAAGAAAAGAACACACTCTTAGTCTGAAACTTTTTTGATAGCCCCTTCCATCTGAGGTACGTGCTTCCAGAATCGGCTCAAGGAAGAACACGCTGCTCCTTTTTCAGGAGGCTTATTTATTGTAAAGCATTTTAAAGTTCTCGTGCCGCCCCCCATGTGTCACAGAAAAAATGCCCGCCTCGCCCGTGCCTGAAACTGCCACTACTTGCCACAAATTATCTAATCTATCCATCCATCCATCCATCCATAATCTGCACCACTTATCCTCAGTAGGGTCCCGTGGGTGCTGGAGCCCATCCAAGCTATCTTCAGGCAGTGGGCAGAGGACACCCTAAACTGGTTGCCAGCCAGTTGCAGGGCACACAGAGACAGACAACCAGTCACTCGCTCATTTACACCTAGTGACAATTTGAACTGGCCAATTAACCTGACATGCATGTTTTTGGAAAGTGGGAGGAAACCGGAGTGCCCGGGGGAGAACATGCAAACTCCACACAGGAACGTTTGATCCCACTACCTCAGACCTGTGCCGCGCATGCGCTAAGCACTGCGCTGCCCATAATCTCTCATCTAATGTAAATCTATATGTAACCAATCTAAATGTAACTACGTAATCTAAATTTTATATCGAATCTATCGAATGTCTTTAATTTATCGAATCCATAGAATCTATTCTAATCTAAATATAATGAACATATGCCTTCGTGTTCTCTGGAGGTGCATGCGGTTATACTAGTCTTTGGCACTCCGCAGTGGCTCCCTGGCGTTTTTTCAACGAACCACGGACCCAACAACCTCGCTCAAGTAGAATGCCCGGCAATGCCGGCCCATTATGCTTGTTGATGGTATAGCTAACAATAAAAGCTAAACCGGTTGATGACTCAGTGATATTGATGGGAATGCCAAGACTTACACAAAGGCTTCTTCATCAGGTCAGAACTGCGGCTTCATCAGCTACCAGAGCGCAATTCCTTCGGCATCAACCCTCCCACTAAGGTACCCGACTGGCATTTGATTTAGCGTTTTCACACGTTGACCTTTCATTTTTCCGTCTGGTTTTCTCCAGGTGGAGGAAAAGCAGCGAGCGTCCTCAGCCTTTACCAAGTTACAAGCTGCCATGGAAACTCTGGGCTTCACTGCCAGCGAGCAGAAGGCCATCTGGCACGTGCTGGCAGGGATTTACCACTTGGGGGCCGCAGGGACCTGCAAAGGTAAGCCCCATCGGCTAGCTGGACTAGCTCACAAGTCAAAGGTCTCAATTGCGGCCCTTGGTAGGCCATTTTGAGGTCCCCGCCCTAATATGAAAGCTAAAGGGACAGTGTGTATGACTTGATAGCTATATGTCGCTGTATTTTGTTGTGCATCTGTAAACGAATGCTACAAAGCACAAGGAAGAATAAAAATTACGGAGACTCAAAGTGACCACAAAGCACAATTTTTCTTCTTCATTTAATTTGCCCAGCCTTTTGCAAAGAAAAGAAAAGAAAGAAAAATGGAATTAAAAAAAGAAAAGGTAAAAGAATAAAGCTCAGAAAAAGAAGGTAAGAAAGAAGGACAAAAAGTAGAACACAGAAAAGTTAAAAAGAGGAAGAGAGTAAGAAAAAGCAAAAAAAAGAAAAAATGAAGGTTGAAAAAAAATAAGACCGAAGGACTTGATCCAAAAAATAAAAAGGAAAATAAATGAGAAAAAAAGCAAAAATAAAGAAGAAATGAATTACTTAGTGAAAAATGACAGAAAGACAGTTAAGAAAATAAAAAGCGAAAAATTAAAAAAGAAAATGGAAGAAAAAACTAAAGTAAATAAGATATCAAGGAAAGAATGAAGAAAAAACAGCAGCAAGATGGCAGACAATAATTTCATCCTATTTTGGTAATCCTCATGTGAATCAAAAAAATACACTTTTAAAAAAAAAATGTTTTTTCAAATGATAGTTCATGTATTTTTGCTAATTATTTCAATAGAATTATCTTTTTTAATGGATGGAATTTTTAATGAAGCAAGAGGCACTGAATAATACACTGTCCCTTTAAGTGCAGCCCTAGTGGATTCGAAATTATTTTTTTACTGATTGATCGATTTGTTTTCCTATCTAATTTTTTTAAAATTTTCGATCTGATTTTGTGTAGGGATTTAAAATAAATATATATTTGAGAACAGTGGAACGTTTTTTATAATAACCTAAGTGTGGAAAACTCGGTTTCCACTTGGCCAAAACCCACAAACGAGCTCCGGTGGCCCCCCAAGTCAAATGAGTTTGAGACCTCTGCCACAAGTGAAGTTGACAGGCTTTCTTTTGTGTGTCCGTTTGCGTGTATCAGTGGGGCGGAGACAGTTCATGAACTTTGACAGCGCTCAGGCAGCTAGTGATGTGCTAGGCTGTGAGGGAGAGGAGTTCCACACCTTTGTCTTCAAGCATCACCTCAGGCAACTGCTGCAAAGAGCCACAGGGAGCGCCAGAGAGCACAACGGCGTCGCCCAGGTTGACGATGGCGACACAAATGGTAAACGCTACTTGGATATTGTTACAGGTTTACTGCCTTGTACCGTAAACTCCGGACTATAGAGCGCACTTGGTTATAAGCCGCACCCACCACATTTTAAGAGGTAAACCGATTTTGTACATACACAAGCCGCACCTGTATATAAGCCGCATGCGCCCACATTTAAACATGTAACACAAACACAAAATTAACCCAAACCCGACTTCAAGTGCCGCGATTGAAACTAAATGTCCTTCATTAAAGTCCACAGTCCAAAATTCACTGCCGGCAAAATGAATGGAAAATGATACCGGTACTTAAGGTTTGATGCAGACCTGCAGAGTCCGGGTCCCGTTGAAAGTAATCCAAGGAAAAAAGTCTATATTTCCAAAGGTGAGGGTGGGAAAAATATATCAGATGAACACATTTACTGACGCAACTCCTTTTTCTATAACCAACTTTTTATCCCCTCTTTTTTTCTTGTCTGTCCCTCACCTTTAGCGGTCCCCACTTAAACTCTGCACCCCGTGTTCGTTCCGCCCCTCATTTTTCGTTCACACGTGCAAAACATATCAGAATAAGTGTCTAAAATAAATACAAATAAATACATTACAAAAATATACAGTTGCAAATATTATACATGGGTTACACATATTTACAAAGAAAGATGCTACACCGAGAGAGTTTTCAAAGCTTTAATAACAATAATATAGCTTTGACAGGGCAGTTAATAGTAGCAACACTCGAGCGCCGCTGGCGGACGTTAGAAAAATTACATAAATTGGCCACATCACTGAATAAGCCGCAGGGTTGAAAGTTAAGGAAAAAAGTAGCGGCTTATAGTCCGGAATTTACGGTATTTATTTTCCTGGTATTTTGTATAATTTTGATCATTTCGAATTGTGTTCGCCGTATAACGATTGTATGGGGATATAAAAAACTGTTTGTTCGTTATCCTGATCACGTTTGACACATTTTAGCTTAAATCAGAATCCTAAGCCAGCGTAGATTGTTAATATTGTCACGGTATTCTACATGCCATATTTTCCAGACTATTAATCAGTTTTTTTCATATTTTGGCCAAGGTTGCGAATTATACCCTTGTGAGATTTATATGTGAAATTCCATCCATTATCTGCATCGCTTATCCTCAGTAGGGTCGTGGGGGTGCTGGAGCCCATCCCAGCCATCTTCAGGCAGTGAAAGGAGACACCCTGAACTGGTGGCCAGCCCGTCATATGGAGACAGACACTCGCTTATTCACACGTAGGGACAATACGAACCGGCAAATTAACCAGGCATGGATGGGGTTTTTTTAGAATGTGGGAGGAAACCAGAGTGCCCGGAGTACACCCACGCATGCACGGGGAGAACATGCAAACTCCACATGAGGAGGCTATGGTGGCTGGACTTGAACCCAACCACTAACCACCCAGCTGCTGTGCCACATAATAAAGTGCCGATGGTTTATCACTAGACCTCCAGTGATTTAAACAACATATGACAAGGCATTAGAACTTATCTCATGATCACACTATATTACTTACAGTGCCAGGAACACTGATTTACATTGTGCATTTTGATAGGTAAATATCTCCACATCTTCACCAACGGATGTTAGAGAATTCTATTCTAATCTATTCTATTTCTATTCTATTCTAGAATGGAGGAGACAAAAATCTTTCAAAAAATACTATACAGTACTAAACTGCTCAAGGTTTATTATTACCCTCGTTCTGAAGTTTTGAGTTTTTCCTTGCCCTCATGTTGGTTTGAGATCAGGCAATGGTGTAATTGTAACCCCAGCAGTCCTTTGAGACATTTTTTGATTAAGGGCTATACAAATAAATGTGACTTGAGTTAACTACAAGCTCTTTTACGTACGCATACATATGAAACCGAGAGGTTATTGACGCAGAGCTGAAGAAGTGGAGAGATTGATTAACCTATCAGAATGGACTATGCAAATCAGTGTTGCTGGCACCGTGAAAATAGTATGAAAATGGGAGAAGCTCTAATGCCATTTTCTATGTCGTCTGTAACATTGGTTTAGTGCTAATGTGCTGGCGCTTTCACCATCGCCAATAGTCTGGTTTGATACCCATATGTTTTGCGATTTTAGTTAGCGGCACACATTGCTATGTAAAGTACACACTGTAGCTATTGCTAGAGTCTCTATTTTTCCCTACAGTCCGGTGGGGTTTATGAATGAAAAATACAGTGTCTGTCAGAAAACGGACCGGGAAGCAGGAAGTCGGAACTCATATGCGTAGACGATCTGTCACTTTAATTAGGAAATAAAAGTTATCCAACACACAAACTGACCAAACACAAAACAAAACAGGTTTAAAGGCAATCAAAATTACAAACTAGGTATTACTCAGATCAAACAGGCATGAACATGTCTTCAACAAGGTAAAGCAATGGTCTGGCAACGGGCAGTCCCAAAAGGAGTGTTTAAGTACTCCACAAGCAATCAGTCCAATGCGTCTCAGCCGGTGTCAAGGGGCGGGGCCAGCTGGGCGCCATGACAACCGTGCAGGACAGTGTCTGATAAAAGACTTATGGCGGTTAATCTTGTAAACGAGTGGGCCTTATAGCGCAGAAAATATCATAGCTTAGCATTTCTGAACGCTTCATGTTACTTGACCATCATGATCATGTGCACAGGTCCCAGGCTGACGGCGGCGCAGTGCGTGAACGGGATGGCGTCAGGCCTCTACCAACAACTTTTTGCTGCCATCGTGTCCCTCATCAACAGGTGTGTGCAAAAGAGGGCCTTCTTTGGCACAATATGGCAAATGGGATTTTTTCATGCGCCGGCAGATCCCTAAGCGGCCAGCAGTTGGCGCTGGCGTCGGTGACAGTAGTAGACACGCCGGGTCTGAGGAACCCTCGCCACGCAGGACAGCAACGGGCCGCCACCTTTGGTGACTTCACTCACAACTACTTGCAGGAGCGACTTGCACAGCAGCGATACGTACATGCTTTCACGAACGCAGCACACACCTATGCACAGGTAGTCGACACACATGCTCACATGCCAGGTGACACACAACTCACATGCGCTTTAATGTCTCCTGCGCAGGAGAACATTGCGGTGGAGTTGGAGTGTCCGGAGGCGAGCCCCTCCGATACAGTCTTGGCTATCGACCAGCCACCGTCTCAGGTACGTTATTGTGCTAACACAGGGGGCAGGAACCTGTTTAACTCAAAGAGCCATGAAAATAAAACTTTGTTTTTAAGTGGCCACACTAGTGCTACAGGATTTTTCAGACCAGTGTTCTAATTTTGATTCGTTTTTTAAAAATATTTATTCACATTTCCATGTAAGCTGTACAAAGTACAAATTTGGTCAGTAAGATGAAGACAACACGATGGTCAATCAAAGTGACATGCTTTAACCTTAAGAAAACAGTGCCCTCTTTGTTATGGTTGCTGTAGGCTCACACGAGGCTCCCATAGTGTGCTGCTTAAAAACTTTGTGGGGTGAGTGCCAGTAAAACTTGCCTGTGATTAGCCGAAAATGTCTAAACACTGAATCACTCACAAACATGGGACTATAGATCCTTGAAAAAAAAAACGCAGTGTCTTGTGATTACACAATCGCACTATGTCACATCCCAATATCAATTAGATCTTGATGTGAATCTTTTCCAACCAATCAACAGTATATGTAAAACATTAAATATTAGAGATGTTCGTACCCCTATTTCAGGATATTAGTCTCCATCTAGACTAGGTCTTACTCTTTGGGTTTTCCATTATCATGCGTCAATGAACCTGCCAGAAAGAGAAATGTGACCTAAAATTGGTTTCGTGACTTTAACGTGGATGATGCTCAAATGGCGCACAGCCATTCTACTTCATTTATATGATCAAATTTTTACTACAGCGGGATGAAAATCAGCACCCTCAAGTCAGGGAGCATGGTACTGAGCCGGAAAAGTGTGGCATGCTCCTTCCCTGTGGGGATGAAATCCTGCCCCAAGTGGAGAAGTACAAGTATCTCAGGGTCTTGTTCACGAGTGAGGGTAGGGTGAAGCAGGAGATCGACAGACGGATCAGTGCAACGTCTGCCGTCATACGTACCCTGTACCAGTCCGTCGTGGTGAAGAGGGAGCTGAGCCGAAAGGCACAGCTCTCAATTTACCGGTTGATCTATGTTCCTACCCTCACCTTTGGTCACTAACTGTAGACCATGACCGAAAGAACACGATCCCAGATACAAGTGGCTGAAATGAGTTTTCTCCGCAGGGTGGCTGGGCTCTCCCTTAGAGATAAGATGAGAAGCTCAGTCATCGGCATTGAGAGGAGTCAGTTGAGGTGGCTCGGGTATCTGATAAGGATGTCTCCTGGAGGCCTCCCTCGAGAGGTGTTCCAGGCATGTCCAACCGGCAAGAGGCCCGGGGGACTACCCAGGACATGCTGGAGATACTACGTCTCTAGGTTGGCCTGGGAACGCCTTGGGATCCTGCCGGGTGAGCTGGATGAAGTGGCTGGGGATAGGGGGGTCTGGGATTCCCTGCTAACGCTGCTGCTGACCCGATCCTGGATAAACAGAAGATAACAGATGAATGGATATATTTACTTTAATATGTTTCCTTTCAAATTTAAATTGTTTATTTAAATATCGAATTATTATTTCATCTATTTCTTTCTAACGGGGGGTTACACATGTGCATCAGGTTCGGGCGGCAGGTGACTCCCCTCGCGGTCTTCTTTGGACGCTCGATGAGGAGATGTTGACGCCTGCATCGGGCGAGAGCGCCGCCCTGGAGCGCGTGTGCCATCATTACGGCAACAGCGGTAACACACGCACACTCGAATCCCAAACCGCCCAGCACGGTTTTGATGACGATGCGGTCTGTGGTCTTTGTAGTGCGTCAATGCGAGCAACCCCTGCACTGCGAGGTGCAGCACATGATGGGAAACGACGCGGTGCGATATGACCTGAATGGATGGTTTGGCATCCTGCACGACAACCCGGCGGCCGCCAGCGCCGTTGAGCTGCTGCGCGACTCTCACACGTAAGTGGGAGTTGTTTCTAATTATTATAATAGGCTACCAGTTAAATGTAAATTCCTGAAAAATAACTTGTTATTACTAGGTTCTTATAAGGACAGTGTTTATTATTTGACCACTAGATATCACTGAAAGGTGTAGTGCATGTTAAACATACGGCACATTGTATGATTTAATCCGTCATAAATTTCTCAGTATGCCAAAAAAAGAAGCAACGCCATTTCTATCAATTTTTTTTTAAATAAATTAAAACCAAATGCTTTCTCAGGCTACAGGGCAGTGGCAGATTTGTAAAGCGTGGTAGAGTTGGTTTAGGTGTAAAACTGCCAATCATGATTATAATATATAGTCTAAGTTACCAATATAAGCTGAATGATGATGCATAATATTGAAAAACCAAGCTAAAAATTTGGAGTTGACATTCTGTCAGGACCAGAACAGAAACAGGACCCAATTGCGTTACGTTTCTCACAAGTTTTATTGGAGGAGAGAGAAATGGCTGCACCCACGATCCAGTGTTCGCTAGAGGCGGGCAACAAGTCGCTCTCGTACTCGGATTGTGCTCCGAACGTGGAAATGGATCTTCCGTAGGGAGCGATGGTGGTGTCAGGGACGGTAGCCGGGACTGGGATAGCAAGGCGTGGTCGGGGAGAGTTGTAAGCCAGAACGGGAGAGTAGACGTGGTTGGGGGACAAAAAGAGGTGGTAAGCCGGGACGGGAGAACATACGTGGTCAGGAGCAAAACAGGTCGTAGCCGGAGACAGACGGGAGCAAAAACGGGACAGGTGGGAGTCAGGGTCGAAAAAGGCTTGCCTAGTATTCACTGAGGTTTGCAGACAGACAGACAACAGGGGACAGACAGGACTGGGTTCAAATACTGACAGGGAGCCAATCAGAACCCGCAGCAGTTGGCGCCAAATGAGCGGGCACTGCTGAGTCACATCAGTAATCATGACACATTCTTATTTTTAAGCCTTTTTGAGGTATTTATGTACCCGTAGCAGCAAGATAGTGGACCATAATGTTAACTCCCTTAAGGTGAAGCTCATGTTATGGAAAATAAATGCTAATTTCTAGACCTATGAGTCTTTAAAATATGCACTATTATCTGGAAATTCGTGCATCTTTGCTTAATTTTTAAATCACTATTGTTGTTTTGTAATTAGGGTTTTATACCCCTAGGAGGCACTAAATAATACACAATGTACTTATAAAAAAAAAAAAATCTAATCTAAATAATGTCGTTTTTGTGTAGGGATTTTATGCTTTTATGTACTGGTAGTATTAGTATTTGTTATCGATCTTATGACATCAACATTATATTAATTCAGGATATAAACAAACATGAAATATTACCATTATAATTATTGTTGAATATTGTTTTTTAATACATGCTAAATAATACATATTGTCCCTTTAAGTTCTTACTATGCATTCTATTATAAATGAGAGGCTAATTGTAAAAAAAAACAACTGTTATGTTATTACTATGCTGTTATCATGTCATTATTATGCAGTTACTCTGTTGTTTTTAATTGGAGTAAAAGTAAAACCAAGAAAATCTTTATCTTTGAGAAAGAGAACAGGGTAATCATATTTATCAGGCTTACTCTGAAAAAACATTATTAAAAATCATTATTAAGACTTGATCATGTATGTATAATTTTATGCCAGTTACAAAACAGGTATTACATTATTTTACTTTGCTTGTATATTAAAAATTCCAACAAAATCACAATGACCCATCACTGATCAGCTATTTTTGGAACTGGTGTTAAGTTTAAACTTTATTTGACACTCAAAATAAGGAGATAAGACATCAATGGACTTTGAACTGGGAGGACAGGGAGAGAGGCAATCAGATAACTAAATCCTTTCCTGCTCTGAGGCCCTTCCCTGAGCCCCCTATTTTTTATTAAATCTTCAAGATTACAAAAGGCGAATCAGCCCTAATGGGTCTGGGTATCAAAGAACAGCGAGATGATTTCCCGATAGAAACAATGATGTAATAGTCAAAACAATGGACAACAGTGCAATACAGTGAGACCTCGGTTATCGCGGTTAATGGGGACCAAAACCACCCGCAAAAAGTGAAAATCCATGAAGTAGCGACGCCCCTTCAAAAATGCCAGAAAAAAAAAGAAAAAAATATATATATTCTTGTATTTTTTAATTATTTTATTTTATTATTATTATTTTTTAGACCCGGTAAATGGGGACCAAAACCACCCGCGAAAAGTGAAAATCTGCGAAGTAGTCACGCCCCTTCAAAAAAAAAAAACCTTTGCAGTACACCCCCCTGTATACAGTACAATACAGTACTGTACACCATATGGAATACGGTTAGAGAGAGAGATTCTTGTTAAACAATCAAACAATCGAATAAAAAACAAAATTTAACTTATCCCTTACAATAAATTCTTTTAACCTCGGATTAGGTTTGCATCCAGACTGATTTTCTTCGCCCTACAGTCGTGGATCCAAATAACCAGTGCATTTTCCATTCGCACCATGGTCTTATTCTGGGTGTTTACAACCCTTTTGGCATCTTTCGTGAAAGATATTGCAGCAGTTTTGCGGATGTTCTTCTCTTCCTTCTTTATGTATCTAACAGTGGATTCGTTAAGGCCATATTGTCGGGCTACGCTAGCGTAGCTATTTCCTGCTTTCAATTTGTCCAATAAACTCACTTTTTCGGTAATTGTTAGCATCTTTCGCTTTTTCTCCGGTTCACAAGCTGCACCAAGGGATGAAGAGCGTTTAGGAGCCATCACGAGAACTTCACAAAACTTTAAAAATCACCGCGAGACAAAGGCTAACTACAATAATGGCGAGAAGCGTACTGTATTGTGCTGTACCGTATACGTACGAGACAAGCGTGGTCTACTGTAGTGAATGGGCCAATAGGGAGTCGAGTATTCAGCGAGTGCTGGTCAATCAGCTTGCGTTTATGGCCGTGACGTTTAGCGTATACGTGCATTTCTTTGTGTTTTAAAATTTTGTAAAATGATGCAATTACTAATTCTAATTGAATATTTAGTTTTCAAATTTTGTAAAAAAATTTAATTTCTAATTTTAATGTAATATTTTTCATTATTCTTTTTTTATTTTTTTTATTGATATATATATATATATATATATATATATATATATATATATATATATATATATATATATATATATATATATATATATATATATATATATTTTTTTTTTTTAATTATTATTATTTTTTAGGCCCGCAAAGCTCTGAACCCACGAACGTCAAACCGCGAAGTAGCGGGGCCCACTGTATAATGAACTGGCTTCCTATGAAATCTTGGCATTGTCCAGCATTAAAAACAGAGTAAACCTATCAACTGGTCCTCAGGTGACCCTGGTGTTCTTAATGGGCAACCTGATTCCCAAAGGTACCATGTTTGTGATCCCTGGTTTATGGTCATGGTGCACATATATACACACACAAACACACATGGACGCAGTAATGAACATCACCAAAATTGACTTGAATGTTGGCGTGTTTCCCAGCGCTTCGGTGAAGTCTTTGTTCACACCGAGTGCGGGCACATGCGGTGGAGGTGGAGACGGCTTTTGCGGCCTGGAAGGCTGGAGCCAGCGCTCGCTGCAGAGGAGCAGCACCATCCGCAAGACACTGAGTGGCGGCGCGGCGGCGCTACGCAGACAATCACCGTGCATCGCCGTCAAGCTGCAGGCTGTAAGCACTTGCCCGGAGCTTCGCTTGCCGTACGGCGTGTGGTCTGAACATGACTCTGCCCTCACTTAGGACGCCCTAGTCAACATGATGCGGCGCGCTAGGCCGGTGTTCTTGCAGTGCGTTAGCGCTAAGTCGGACGGTGCCGGCGGTTTCAACGTGGCAGAGCTCCGAACGCAGTTGAAGGCGGCCCAGACGCTAGCCATGCTGCGTGCGCACCGCGCAGGTCAGTGAATAAATGAATGAATGGCCTTGATAGTCATTAGATAAGTGACACAAAATTGGAGGGCTTCTCTTTCAGTGCGAGCAAAAAAACCCCATAAAGGTAAAAATTGGCAAAAGGACCGAAAACGTTAAAACCAATACTTTGCTGATATATGATAAATATGTGCATACTCACAGTGGCAATTGTACAGAAAATCATGCTCTGGATGGGAGTTCAGGGTGGTAATGGCTTTCTGGAAAAAGCTGTTGGTTCATGCTCTGATGCACCTCTAGTGGTTTCCAGAGGAGAGCTGGTCAAAGAGCTGGGCACCTGGATGTTACCTAATCTTGATGATATTTGATATGATATCTGGTAAGGCACTGAGAGGAGCAGATGTGCACCAAAGAGAGGACAAGGCAGGCAATAATGCACTGTCCTGCTTTCACTATCTTCTGCAGCCTCTCTGTCCATCTCAGCAAAGCTCCCATACCATGTGGTACCTCAATAGCTCAGCAGGCTTTTGATAGATAGGTCGAAGGCCAGCAGCAACTTCCTGTCTGGGTTGTCTCTGCTGATGACTCTCCAGAAGTATAGATAGCGCTGGGCCTTATGAGCTGCACACACCTCACACACGCATTCACACCTCAGACTTGGCTAACATGTCTGGTACTCTCAGGTTACCCAGATCACATGACCATGAGCGACTTCAGGTGCCACTTCCAGGCATTGTCTCCACCCATCATGAAGCGTTACTCTTCCATGTTTGTAAGCCATGACGAGAGGAAGGTGCGTGAAACCTGGCACTCTGGCACCCTTTTACCTCCTGCCAACATTCTATGGTGTTCTCCTTTGATGTCTGCAGGCTGTGGACGAGCTGCTGGCAGACTTGGATCTGGACCCCAAGAGTATTGCTGTCGGCGCCAGTCGGGTCTGAAATCTGTCACGCATGTCATGGTTGTGGGTAAAGTCCTCCTGTGGTGGCTTCATTTCCTGTTTGTCTTGACGTCAGGTGTTTATGAAGCGTGGGGTGTTGCATCACCTTGAGGACCAAAGGGACTTGCAGGTGACTGGATGGCTGGTCCACCTTCAAGCGGCCTGCGTCGGCCACCTGGCCAGGCACAAGTACCGCACGCTTAAGGTTTGTACACACTCATGTTGATGGCAGTTGATCTTGTGGACTATGTCAAAAATAGATGATTGGCCAATAGCAACGTTGATGCAATAGTCAAAACCAAAAACTTAAAAAACAAAAGTTACAAACATATTACCTTATGAGAAGATACTTTTCCTTTTTAAGTATTACTTTTCTTATTTTGTTCGTACTTTGTGTTTTTTAATTCTCAAATCTTTAACCAGACTAGTTTCTCTATCGTTCTTCAAGCACATAGGGAAGATAAATACAATTAAAAAATATATAACGATTCCATCATGGTGTCAGAACCAGCACAAATGGTAGACCCAATCGCGTAACGTTTACTGAAATATAGAGGAAAGTCAGAGCCAGCGATCCGGTGCTCGCTGAGCACGGGAAGCAAGCCGCTCACGGGATCGGAGCGTATTCCGAATGCGGAAGTGGATCTTCCGGAGTGGGAGATCATTGCGTAGTTAGACGAAAAAACGGGCCGTTGGCCGGGACAGGAGATCAAAACGTGTTCAGGGTCAAAAAACGAGTCGTAGCAGCAGACAAACGGGGAAATTAGGAACGGACGAGTGGAAAGCGGGTGACAAAACAGGACTGACGGAAGTCAGAGTCAAAAATACTTGCCTTGTGAAAACAGAGGTTCGCTGACGGACTGACAACAGGCGAGTGAAAGGACTGAGCTTAAGTAGGACGGGGAACCAATCAGGTAACCAGCAGCAGCTCGCGCCAAACGAGCGGGCACAGGTGAGTGTAATGAGTAATCATGACCCATGGTACTTCCGGTTTTAAACAAGTACATGTTTTTAAAAAATATATCCTGGAGACGAATTGCATTTCGCGCATAAAAAAGAGCGCGTACAAGTAAGATCAGACCTAAAAAAATCGAGCTTGATTTAACAGGGCCCTGCGAGCATTAAAGTTTGACTCAGCCCGAGCCCGAATAATGAACTTGATTAAAAAGAACCGAGCCCGGAGCAAACCTGAATTTTCATATTTCATTTGGGAGGGTTCGGGAGGAGGAGAGGTGATTTTTATGAGCCGGGCTCGAGTCAAGCTCGGGCTTGAGATGTAACTTCTAAGAGTATGCAATGACATCTTCCGCTTTTTAATGTCAAAAGGTTGGTATGTATGGGTGCAGGTGCAGCACATGGCGGTTCGTTGCCTACAGCGGAACCTGCGGGCGCTGCGCAGAGTTTCGGATTGGAGTTGGTGGAAACTTTTCTGTCGAGTGCGCCCCCTGCTGGACGTCAACATGGATAACGAGAGGCTACGGGCCAAAGAAGTATGCTCACACAAACACTGACTCTACGAAAAAAGTTTGCGTTGCCATTCTGTGTGGGTGTATGGAGGACCAATCCTAACATATGTAGAAATAAATAATAATAATAATAATAATAATAATTTCCTTGTATTGTCATTCTGTGTAACAATGTACACAGAACGAAATGTCGATTGCATCTGACCCGATGCAGCCGCAGCCAAGAGAGGGCGCCGCCGACCACTTTTTAAGTCTTAGGAATGACTCGGCCGGGGCGCGAACCCGAACCTCCCAGTCTCAAAGCGGGCGCCTTACCATCTAGGCTACTGTATGGATAAGCAAATAAATGCCTACAAAAATATATCCCGTATAAATAAATGAACACACAAATAATTCACGTAATTCCTACATGTATAATATTTGTGCAATTCATTCATATATTTGGGCATTTTCTCATTTGATTTGTCATTTATTTATTTTGGTATTTATTTCATCATGTGTTTTGTCATGTATTTCGTTAGAAAGATTTTATTAAATTGAAGGTGAGAGTCAAACGAGCTGAGATTTTTGCCCATAGCCGATTTGGTTTTTTTTGTATCTCAGGAAACGTCACAACCTAATACACAATATACACAACAATATACATGACAAAATAAAAAACAAACAAACACGTAATAGTACTCGAGAAAATACATGACAAAATAAATAACAAAAAACAAAAAATACACAAGAAATTACACAAGAAAATACATGGAAAAATACATGACAAAATACACGATAAGAAATACATGACATAACGTACATGACAAAGTACACGAGAAAAAGCATGACAAAATAAATAACAAAAATTATGCAAGAAAATACACAAGAAAATACATTACAAAATAAATAACAGAAAAAAAAATCACGAGAAAATACAAGACAAAATAAATAACAAAATACATGACAAAAATACATGACAAAACATACATGGCAAAATAGACGAGAAAATATATGACATGAGAAAAACATGAGAAAATAAATGACAAAAAATACGCAAAAAAATACACACAAAAAAATTATAACAAAAAAAATTCACTAGAAAATACATGACAAAATAAAAAGCAAATTACATGTCAAAAATCACAAAAAATACACGAGAATATACATGGCAAAATACATGGCAAAATAAATAACAAAATACATGACAAAAATACATGACAAAACGTACATGACAAAAGACACAAGAAAATACACGGGAAAAACATGACAAAATAAATAACAAAAAAAAGGCAAAAAAAGTAAATACACGAGAAAATACACAAAAAAATAAATAACAAAAAAAAATTCACTAGAAAATACACGACAAAATAAATAGCAAAATACGTGAGACAAAGATACATGACAAAAAGTACATGACAAAATACACGTGAAAATACAAGAAAAAAACATGACAAAATAAATAACAAAATGTACGCAAGAAAATACAAGAGAAAATACACGAAAAAAATAAATAACAAAAAAAAAAACTCACAAGAAAATACACGGGACAATACATGTCAAAATAAATAGCAAAATACATGATACAAACATGGGCAGCACGGTGGCGCCGTGGTTAGCGCGTGTGCGGCACAGTTATGAGGTCATGAGAATGAACTTCCTGTGTGGAGTTTGCATGTTCTCCCCGTGCTTGCATGGGTTTCCTCCAGTTTTCCCCCACATTCCAAAAACATCCAATTCAGATTAATTGGCCGGTCCAAATTGTCCCTAGGTGTGAATGAGCGAATGAGTTGTCTGGCAACCAGTTCAGGGTGTCCCCTACCCACTACCCGAAGATAGCTGGGATGGGCTCCAGCACACCCGCAACCCTACTGAGGATAAGCGGTGCAGATAATAGATGGATGGGTGGATGATACACAAATATACAACAAAAAGTACATGACAAAAATCACAAAAAAATACACGAGAAAATACATGGCAAAATACACAACAACATACACAACAATACATGACAAAACTTACATGACAAAAAACATGAAAAAATAAACAACAAAAAACAACACAAAATACATGAGAAAATACACGAGACAATATACGTCAAATACACAACGAATGGAACAACAAAATAAATGACAAAACAAATAACAAAAATATATATGACAAAATACACGATTTAATACACTACCAAACACCCCAAAAATACACAAAAAATACACAACAAGTAACACGACAAAATAAATACATAAACTACAAAATAAATTGCATTTATGTTATATATGTAGGTATTACATGATTATCTATGTGTTTATTTATGGCATATATATACAGTATATAAATATACACGTTATATATATTTATTTCTATATATGGGAAGATCATTCTTCCATACAGGTGCTCCTAAACCACCAGAGAGTTTCCCTCCCATCTGAAAAAGGCAATTTGAATATTAGATTGTAGCAATTACTTCAGTCCCCACCATGCTGCTGCCCAGCATGAGTCATATCAAGTTTGATTTTTCCCCTTTTCAGGATGAAGTTTTAGGACTGCGTAAACGTTTGGAGAAATCAGAGAAAGAAAGAAAAGACTTGAGACAATCGCTTGACGCCTGCGAAACTAAAGTTTGTATGCTCGAGCCTTCAGAAACGTAAAAAAGCGGACTAACATGCGATGCGGTCTGAAACGCACACAGTTGACGGCCGTTACCTCGGAGCTGAGTGACGAGCGTTTCCGTGGCGACGCCGTCGGGCAGGCTCTGGATGTGGAGAGGGCGGAGCGACTCAGGCTCAGCAAGGAGAACAAGGAACTGCAGGTGAACAGGGCATGAGAATTTCCTGTCAGTAGATGCTCACCCTCGAAATCCACTTCAATGACCTAGATGTTTTATTGCCTACTGCCCTGACCCCTGACAAAACTTCTTGTCACCAATGTTAAAAAAAATGTGACCTCTTCCTGTTTAATCCAGAAAAATGTTTGACCACTTCCTGTCCAGAATGGCTAAACCTTTTCACTACTCCTTATACCCAATGGGCAAACTTTTTGAACACCTCCTCTCCCCATTAGCTAAACTTTTTGACCACCTCCTATCCCCACTGGCCAAGCTTTTCAACTACTTCCTTTACCTCACATGCAAACCTTAACAACTTCCTGCCCCCCCCCCACTACACCTTGCACCACTTCCTGTTGCAAAGAGCCACAATATTTTTGGTACTTCCTCTCCCCATTGGCCAAACTTTTTGATGAATCACTGTTCTTAACTAAGTTTTTGAACAATTCTTGGCCCCTCCCACTCTTTCTTAGACTACACATGTGCGGTCCCTTCTCAAGGTTTCTTCATTTTCCTCATGTTGAGGTTTTTTGAGTTTTTCCTTGCTCTCATGTTGGTTCCAGAGCAGGGGATGGTGTCATAATAGTCTGAAAAATAGTCTGTGTAATATAGTCTGTGTAATAACCTGTGAAGCCCTTTGAGACTATTTGTGATTAAGGGCTATACAAATAAAAATGACTTGACTTGACTAATTTTGGCTCACAATGAAACAAATGTGTTTGGCCCCATTCAGCAACCCCAAAAATCAAACTTTTGAGCACCTCCAGGCCTCCACCGGCAATCCTTTGACCTTTAACATCTTCCTGTCCAAAGAGCCCAAAATGTTTAAATACTTTGTCTTTAAAAGCCAACTTTTCAACCATTTCCTTTGACCCATTCCCTTCATCTTGGACTTCTACCTTTCCCAAAAACCATTGCGTGCTCTCAATAACCAACCAATTTGACTACTTTCTATAAATGCAAAACCCACTCTAGGCTCGCCTGGACCTGTGTAAAGTTACCATGGAAACACTAGAGAAAAATGTGGAAGAGGGACGTCAAAAAATTCGGACCCTGGAGAGTCGGCAATCAACAGGATCAGGTTGGAGGCCACTTCCTCTTTTTACCGTGATTGGACAACACTGTTATGGACTGCTGGGAAGTTTAGTTGCATGAATTACAAAATAAAACTTTCATTTATTCTGCATGAATTTGCACTTTCACCCTCAACAGACAGCGAGCTGGTCCTCCAGCTGGAATGCAGCCAAACTGAGGTTGACTTTCTTCGGCGGCGTCTGCAGCAGATGGAGGAGAAGTTGGAGGCCGAGCGAGGCGCCCGACAGAATGCGGACACAAAAGTCAGCGAAGAAACGCGGCCTCTGCACCGCCAAGGTTGAACACCTAAACTCTAGACGTAATGCCTCTTGTGGTTGGCAGGTGGCGTCGTTGCAAGCTCAACTGGATGAGTCAAAGCGTACCGTGACTGACCTCAAACGCCTCAGTCGGCGCGTGGCCAACGAGCTGCATGATGCCAGAGTGATGACGGACAATTTACACAATCGGACGCATCAACTGGAACGCAAACAACGCCGGTAACGTCAAAGATCGCTCCATGCTAATGCCCTTGTTTAAATCAGGGGTCGGAAAAGTGTGGCTTGCGAGCTGGGTATGGCTCTTTTCATGCTCGGAGATAAAGAGATACAGGGATCCCTCGTTTTTTGGGGGTAAAGGGGACCAGAACCGAATTACCTCAAGATGACGTTATCACCGACTGAGAGTATTCGACTGTAACAAAAAACAATTATAGATCTACAAATAATTACACACAACGCATAATAGCAGTTGAATGTATGGTTTTAGTGTCATTATACAACACTCAAACAAAATTGGATGGCTTCTCCTCTCAGTGTAAGAAAGCAATTTAGAGAGCAGCCGGCTAGCTGCACGCTAGCATTGGGTGTCCTAGAATGGATACAGAACTCTGCAACAAGTAGAATAAAAACCGTCCCGAAAGTAGCGGTTTCCCACTAGTTGTGGCTCCAAGTCATCCACGTCATATCTAATGGACCTGACGTTGGCAAGGGCAAGGGCCCGCAGCTTTGGTTTTGGAGAGTTGTGAGGATATCCGTTAGCAGCAGGCCGGACCACGCTGCACCAAGTCGCTCCTGGAACCCCATAATAATCCACGAAGCACCCGCTGGTGATCAGCATTTCTTTGTATTCTTCTGACTTTCCTTAAAGTCTAATTAAAACCAAAAATATATTTTCAATGTAACGAGCCGATAAAAGCTATCTGGTGCTATGCTGGTGCTTGTTTTGGGAGGCAGACATTCTTGCACCCACCTGCTTTTTGACTGACACCTGCACTAGCCTATCACGTCCGTGCACACAGACAGTCACACCCACCCAACACAGAGCGCCTTCCTTAATCTGGCCCCGATGAACACAATCCATGATACAATTATATTAATGACAACGAAGACAAAATTAATTCGTTTAAACATCTGCAAAGGAGTAAACCAGCAACAACCAAAGCGCTGATTGGTTAGTTCGGTCCAATATATAAAGGGCATAGTTCCAACTAGCTTGCCATCACGGTGTTACACCAACACACCCCTTTTTTGCTGTACTTCTCTATGGAATCCTCCATTTGGAAGCTCATTAAACAACATGAACATAATTTTCAGAAGCTAGTTGTCAAACAAGCTAAATAGGTGCTAACACCCGCAGCTTTGACGCCGAGTTGGCTTCAGCGTTAGCAGAAGCCGACAGTGAGAGGGAACTGAAAGACAAAACCCTTCAGGAGAACTCTGCGTTGGGGATGCAGATTTTGACCCTGCGCCGGGACCTCCAGGTGAGCCCTTGGAGCCTGCCGAATGCCGTCGAACTGCTGGAACTGTTTGTATGCGTTTGCAGGAGAGTCAGACGGACGCATGTCGCTTGCACAAGCAGAAGGACGAGTTGTGTAGTCAGATCCGGGACCTCAGCGTCCATTTGACGAAGGACTCGATTCCTGAGCTGAAGAGACAAGTGCGGCAACTGGATGGCGTGGCCAGCGAGAGGGCGAAGGAGGTGGCGAATATGACTTCCGCTGTTGAACATCACCAGCAGGTTCTTAGGCGTTGTTTTTTTTTGTTTTTTGCCTGTTTCAAAAGTTTCTTGTCATTTCCATTGATCACTTGACCGATATATTTTATGAAACTTATGAAATATGAAATACAGTACATTAAAGAAAAGACCAATGAGAGATTGAGACAAGTGAAAAGAACACATACAGTGGAACCTCGGTTCTCGACCATAATCCGTTCCAGAACCCTGTTCGAAAACCGATTTGTTCGATCACCGAAATCATTTTTCCCATTAAAAATAATGTAAATCGTTTTAATCCGTTCCAACACCCTGAATGTTTACCTTGAATGTTTAACGTAAACATAAAGCTAACCCAGGCTAATCGTACGTCCGCGTTAGCGTAATCTTCTGTACGAAAGATTACGCTAACATGAACGTGTAAAAATAAAAAAATCAGGTCGTTTACAAGTCATTTAGCACATTGGAAAGGGGGCTCCGTTCCAACACGCTCAATGTTGGGGTCCGTTCCAACACCCTGAATGTTTAACATAAAAGCTAACCCAGGCTAATTTTACGTTCGCGTTATCGTAATCTTATGAATAGGATTTCTTACCTTTGTGGTGGTCAGCAGAAGGCGCTTGCACACCTCCTTCATATTTGGCTATTATTTATTTCTTAAATGCAATAGTTGTACGCACTACTTTTTTTTCACCTGTAGCAACTTTGCTGCTTGCACTGACTTTCTTCAGAGGCATAATAAGGGGCTAAAACACCCGTACGCCGCTCAGCATCGCACCCTAGCGTACGCACTCACGCATTACCGGCGTTCGAACTCCGATTTTTTTGACCCAACAGCGAAGCAAGAATTTCTCGAGGTTTTTGGTTGGACACCGATTTGTTCGAACTGAGAGGCGTTCAAAAACCGAGGTTCCACTGTACATGCCAACCTTTTGAAATTAAAAAGTGGTTGCATGGTGTTTATTTTTTAATCCCCAAAACTCTTTTTGAACAAATGCTCAAGTGAGATTTATTGTTCGAAATCCTAAACTTCAGGTTCACATGCGCATGGAGCTGGAGATGGCTAGGGTGAAGCAGATGCATCAAAAGGAACTGGAGGACAAGGAGGAGGAACTAGAGGACGTGCACAGGTCATCTCAACGGCGGGTGCGTTGCCGCGTTTGCAGCATTGGCAACGTTAGCATCTGTTTCCTGATGCCGTCTCGTTGTCACGCTAGTTGAGGCAAATGGAAATGCAGCTTGAGCAAGAGTACGAGGAGAAGCAGATGGTTATCCATGAGAAGCACGACTTGGAAGGACTGGTGGCCACGCTGTGTGAACAGGTCCTACATACAAACCTATACACACACATAAACAGACATTGTTTTTTTTATCCGATCTCAGATTGCAGATTCGATTGGTGACTGACTGTCGATGAAGTGGGACAGTTTCTCTGACTCTCCTTTGATTATACTTCCATGTTAGAAAAAACACTGAAGAAGAATAGTTCAATTGAGGTTTTTTATTATAATAAAACAAATAAAACCAGAGAGAGGGAGAGTGAGAGACAGAGATAGAGAATGAGAAGGACAGAGAGAGAATGGGAATAACAGAGAAAATAAGATAGGGAGGGAACAAAGTAGAGAGAGAATGAGAGCGAGATTGAGTGAGAGAGGGAGAATGAGAGCAAGAGCATAAGAAAGAGAGAATAAGAGCAAGAGAATGAAAGACAGACAATTACAAAGAATTAGAGAGAAAATGACAGAATGGGAGAGAGATTCGGAGAGAGAGATTGGGAAAGAGAAAATGAGAGCGAGAGAGAGAATGAGAAAGACAGAATGAGAGAGAGAGAGAGAGAGAGAGAGAGAGAGAGAGAGAGAGAGAGAGAGAGAGAGATGGGAGATAGATAGAGAGAGAGAGAGACAATGGAAGAGAGAATGGGAGAGAGAGAGAGTGAGACAATGGGAGAGAGAAAATTACGGACCAGAGATAGAAAGAGAAAATGGCAGAGAATGGGAGAGAGAGAATGGGAGAGAGAGAGAGAGAAAGGGAGACACAAAGAGAGGGAGAGAGAGAATGGGAGCGGGAGAAAGGGAGAAAGAAAGTGAGGGAGAGAGAATGAAAGAGAGAGAGAGAGAACAACAGAGAAAGGGAGAGAGAAAATGGGAGAAAGAAAATGAAAGAGAGAATGAGAGAGAGAGAAAGAGAGAGAGAGAAAGAGAAGGAAAGGGAAAATGAAAGAGAAAGAATAGACAAATAATTAGAAAGCGAGAGAATTGGAGACAGAGAAAGAGAGAGAGAGAGAGAGAAAGAGGGAGAGAGAGAGAGACAGAGAGAGAGAGAGAACAACAAAGAGAGGGAGAGAGAAAATGGGAGAGAGAAAATGAGAGAGAAAGAATGAGAGACAGAGAGAGAGACAGAGAGAGAGAGAGAGAGAGAGAAAGAGAAAATGAGAGAGAGAATAGGAGAGAGAGAATTAGAGAGGGAGAGAATTCGAGTGAGAGAAAGGGAGATAGATTGACAGAGAGGAAATTCTCATGTTTCGAGGTGTTATATGTAGAGGCATGACTGTATTCTAACAACATCATTTGGTCCAGGTCGGCCACCGTGACTTTGACGTGGAGAAGAAGCTGAGGCGAGACCTGAAGAGGACTCACGCCTTGTTGGCCGACGCCCAGACCCTGCTGAACGCCGTCCAAAATGATAGAAGCCCCGACCACGGGACCAAGGAGCAACTGGAAAGACTCCACTGTCAGGTCTGCCATAAGTCCCCGAGATGGTAGGGGTGGGTGGTATTCGGAATTTTGGCATCAAGTCAAGTTATTTGTATAGCCTTCATCACAAAATGTCTCAAAAGACCGCACAAGTTACTATCACACCATGCCCTGATCTTAAACCAACATGCGGGCAAGGAAAAACTCAAAGCCTAAGAATGAGGAAAATAAGAAACCATGAGTAGGGGCCTCACAAGTGGTAATCCCTTGTCACTTGTATATGCAGACGTTGACATGCTTCAGGTCCAGACCCTGGACTGCTGAATCATCTTGAATCGTATTAAATCCAGGGTAGTATCAACCGATACTGTTCCAACAGGCGTCCATTTCATTACAACAATAAAAGGAGTCTAACGAAAATACAAATACTTTATATAAATGTCAAAAAGACAACTAAAATAGCTTCCATTTCAGAATATTTTGAAAATAAAGTAAGCAGTGCAATTAATGTGTGATTTGGCTCTCATTCCCAATCATTGGCTCTCTCCTCCAAGAAAGAAACCCGTATAACTCTGATGCCATAGTGACAATGGATTAACAGGTTTTTGTTCAGCAACAGCACTGTGTTTAAAATTTTGGTTTCAGAGTGTTGCTCTCTACATGTAGGGTGAGCTTCCCCCCCCCCCCCCCAGGTGATTTTGTAAATTTTGGGTGTTGCCACAGTAGCGGATCACTTAAATGTCTACAGACTCTACACTGTGCTGCGTTTCCTGTTTGCCTCTGTCATTTTTTGCTTCTGGTAGGGGTGTGTGGATCGATCTGGTAGCTCTTTTACTCTATTGTTGCCCTCTCCTCTGCCTAGCAGTGGCAAGGTAGGAGGAGGGGGTAAAACTGTACCTGTCAGTCCCTCAGAAAGTAGCAGAGAAAGAGAGAGAGTGTGAAAGAGAGAGGGGGGCTATCCTCACAGAGAAACAGCTCTTTGAGGAAATTAGTGGAAGAGCAAAGTATCGATCCCAGGACAATACTATCAATCCGATCCAAGTACTTGCTTAGTATTGCTTTATATCGATATTTTCATCGATCCGCCCACCCCTACCAAATGGTGACCTGGTTCTGTGTGTAGTTGGAGGAGAGCGAGTCCCGGCGACGTGAGGTGGAGAGCGTCCAGGTGACCTTGACGCAGGAGCTGGAGGACGTCCAAATTCAGCTGGAGAACATCTGCAAGCAGAAGGCTTTGGTCAGAACCTTCTCCCTGATCCTCAACCATCACTGCACACACATGCTAAGGCCTCTTAGCATTGATCATTTAAGCCAAGTACCGCTGTTTTTTTCTTCTTGGAGCTCAGTATATCGGATCTGAGATCATTCTTCATTGCATCGTTTGCTCCTTTTTTTGTGTTTTTTTGTAGAACTTTGGCCATTCCCTTAGCTGGCTCAAGTAGTCAGGAAACCCGCAGAGGTGAATAGTAAATGTAGAGGTGCTATACCTGACGCCATCCTTATCAACCAAAGCATTCTGAAAAACAAAGCACAAAAGTACCACTCGAACCGACGCTTCACTCAGGATTATGAACTGCCAAAAAACAACAATATTATTTTACGCAGTTTCCTTAAGTTTTTAATCTTTTCTGGCATCTGTGTATTTTATTTTCATATTTTTGAACTGCTTATCCTAATAAGAAAAACAAACCTGTTTTCTATATGCCGTATTTTCCGCACTATAAGGCGCACCTAAAAGCCTTTATTTTTTTCAAAAGCTGACCATGCGCCTTATAATACAGTGCGCCTTATATATGGATCAATATTAAGTCGCAAAGTCTTGCAACTAAGGCAAGCAGCCGCCGTCAAGATTTTACCCCGAAGGCGAAGTAGTCCGCGGTGTATGCTGGGATTTATATACCGGCGTTTCATTTCCTAGCCAATGTGTCAATCATTATTTGAATCAGTCACTATTGGCTAAAGTTATTCAGAGGTAAAGGGGGCGGATCCTTTTTATCATTTACAGGCTCGCATAGGCTAAAGGGGCGAAACAAAGCCTGCAATTGGCCGAAAAAGATGAATGTGAATCACACGTTGGGTTGGACTATGGCATAGAGAAAACAATTTTTACTCTCCTGGATTTACTACACTCACGGTTGTAAGAAGACCATGGTTACGTATCATTATTGAATGTGATGGCTGCAAGAGAATTTAGGTGAGCTATGCGGATTTATATTTTCCCGGTATCTTGTTTTAGAACGAACTTGATGTTTCTGTGATGAGTCTATTTTTAAACTAAATTCAATTCAAAGTGTTTATTGTCCTATGCGCAGTAAATAACACCGTTTCCCTGCACAATAAAATTCTTACTTTGCTGTCCACACAGTTGCCAGCAAAAAATAAAACGGAAACTAAGAAATGTTTGGCATTTCTTGAATCCCAAGACTTTAACCTTCCGAATGATATTTGGAACGATACATTTGAGTGATTGGTGACATCGTACAGACACTGTTTCCGTACATGTCTGAGACGTATTTGCTTCTTTGCAAGCTTTCGGAATGTTAAAGGGGTAATAAGTTTGACTGAACTATCTGACTGTTTTGTCGACGATCCCATTGTAGCGCCTTATAATCCGGTGCACCTTGTGTATGGAAAATATAGGACCAAAAACTATTTTTTTGGGGTGCGCCCTATAACCCGGTGCGCCTTATAGTGCGGAAAATACGGTACTTATTTTTTGACTTTGCTGTAATGTAACAGATTTTTTGTAGCATGCAAAGATATAATCATAATTTTAAGATTTTTTTTTTTTTTAACTGTCACGGTTGCCCATTTCCCTCACTTCGCCACGCCCATTTGGTGCCAGCTGCGGCTCGTTGCCTAATTGGCTTCCCTCCTATTTAAGCTCAGTGCTCTCACTCATCCCTGGTCAGTCCGTACTGTCAAAGCCAGAACAAATGGTATACCCAAACGCGTAGCGTTTTACTCAAATGTTTATTGGGATATTGAAGCAACAAACGCCAGCAATCCGGTGCTTGCTGGATGAGGGAAGCAAGGCGCTCACGGCATCGGAGCGTGATCGGAATGCGTAAGTGGATTTACCGGGGCGGGAGATCGGACCATGGTTGGTGGTCAAAAATGGGTCGTTAGCTGGAGTGGGAGATCAGAGCGTGGTCGGTGGTCAAAAATGGGTCGTTAGCCTTAGCGGGAGACCAGAGCGCGGTCGGTGGTCAGGAACGGGTCGTTAGCCGGGGCGGGAGATCAGAGCGTGGTCGGTGGTCAAAAATGGGTCGTTAGCCTTAGCGGGAGACCAGCGCGTGGTCGGTGGTCAAAAACGGGTCTTTAGCCGGAGCGGGAGATCAGAGCGTGGTCAAACGGACAAAACAGGTCCATAACCGGTGACAAACAGGGAATCAGGAACAGACGAGTGGTATATGGATGAAAACGGGACCGACGGGAGCCAGAGTCGAAGTGGTTGCCTTGCGTATGCAGAGGTTTGCTGACAGACTGACAAGGAGTGACTGGGGTACTGGGTATAAATAGGAGGGGAATCAATCGGGAACCTAGCAGCAACTGGCACCAAACGAGCGGGCACAGGTGAGTGCAATGAGTAATCATGACATAAACTATGAACTCCCGTGTAAAAAAGGGTTTTATTTCAATTATTATTTGTCTCATTTTAGTATGTTACCTGTGAAATAAAATGCTCATTTTAAAATATTATTTTTATTTTTCAAAATTTTAGCTACCTTCTAAAATAAGTCAAATAACACCCCCTTACCTAGACTGAATCTTAAACAGATCAGGAGTCCATTAGCAACAAATCACATGCGGAGGTTTGTCTTTCCAGGCAGACGATGAACTCAGCGTCCTCCGGCGGGAGAAGATCGACCTTCTCAAACGTCTGGAAGAAGATCAGGAAGACCTCAACCAACTCATGACCAAACACAAAGCACTTATCGCACAGGTTGCTTTTCATTGGTCCTCTCACATTTGTTTTTCGCACTTGAGTTATTTCGGTCTCCAATGGACGTCATTCCTTTCAGTCGTCCTGCGACATCGGTCAGATCCGGGACTTACAGGCGGAGCTGGAGGAGCTCAAGAAGCAGCGGCATGGCCTCCAAGAAGAGGTTAGCGGGTTTTCCCTATTTTTTTTTGCTCATTTTAGGTTGTTCCATTTGACACGACGGGCTCTTTGCGGCAGCTTCAGCAGCAAGCGTCCAGGCTGCGCTTCTTGGAGTCCTCCACCGTGGGGCGCAGCATCGTCAGCAAGCAGGAAGCGCGAGTTTGCGATCTGGAGAACAAGTTGGAGTTCAGCAGAGGTCAAGTCAAGAGGTTTGAGGTGAGACATTAAATAAGAGTAAGGGTAAGCAAACAAATCTAATGATTAGGTTTTCCGTACTGTAAGGCACACCAGATAATAAGGCGCACCCCCCAAAAATGGTCCTGTGTCGTATATTTTTCATATATAAGGCGTAGGGAATTATAACCACAGTATGAGCTACCGTATTCATTCGTGTGTAACCATACACTTACATTATATACTGTACAAACTGGGCTTGGTGTTTCCAGACATTCTACTTGAGCGAGGTTGTTGGGGCCGTGATTTGTTGAAAGAGCACCGGGGAACCACTAGGGAATGCCAAAGAGTAGTTTGACCATGCAGCATGCAGCTCCAGAGCAGCTTGTACAGATGTTAATCAATTTTGTCTTCATCTATTGGGGGTGGCTTGACACGAAACCGAGCTAAAGACAATCACAGAGTCCTAAAGTACTACTGTGTACATTTTCACTAAAATTGGTTCGGGATTTATATTATTGTCTAGATAGATATATTAGTCCGATGATCTAATCTGCCTGACCAAAATCTCAAAAAAGTGTATATAAAACAGGAATCAAACGCAGGACCACTCGAGATACAGACAACTTATGAAAAGGCATTCCATATCCTCATGATTACATTGTTTTTACTCACAGTGCCAGAAACAAATGTTATGGAATGGAAAAAAACAGAGAGTCACCCTGAAATATATAAATGAATGCAATATGTTGCTGTATTTTGTACTGCAACCAAAAACGAGTGCTGCAAAATACAATGAAGAATACAAACTAAGGGAGCTCAAAGTGGACAAACTGGACATTTTTTCTTCTCATTATTTTGCCGAGCCTTTCACAAGGTTTTTGTTTGTTTTGGGGGGTACCCGTAGCAGCAAGATGGCAGACAAACATTAGGTGAGTCTCATGTTAACAAAATTTCATGGCCCACAAGTGTTGAAGTTTATTACAATCGGTATTGGATTTATTTTTTTAAAAATACATTTTAATAAAAAACTATAGATAAAAACGTTCAGATTAAAAAAAAAAACCTAAAATACAATCATTTTAAATAAGATTAAAACATTGAAAATATTTTCAATTTTTTCAATACGACATTTTTAATTTAGGTAACGTTGGCAGGCTTGACAATGTGAATGAATCAATTAATTCCAAAAGATCAATCCATAAAAAAGACCAATAAAAACGTTAAAAAATTTAAAAAGATATTTAAAATGTAACGAGTTTAGATCAATTTGATAAATTGAAACATTTTCATAGGGCCGTGTGTCACTCATGCTACCAATCATAAGAGATCGAGAAACACTGGCCTAGTAAGTTATATCTTCAAACAAGCTAACTAGTATCCAATGTCTGAAAACGAGCTAGCTAGCAAGCAATGATTCTTGTGTGAGCTTGCAGGTTCTGGTGCTGCGTCTGCGCGACAGCGTGGTGCGTCTTGGTGAGGAACTGGAGCAGAGTGCGCAATCTGAGGCCCGCGAGCGCGAAAACGCTCGCTACTTTCAGCAACGTCTCCAAGACACTCGCGTGGAAATGGAAGAACTCAGCCGACAGCAGCAGGATGCCTGCAGACGCCGCTTGGAGCTGGTGAGGAATGAAAAAAAAAACTTTTTTAGACAAAGAGAGGATACGGCACTACGGAGGACCAATTATGCCATATGTATAAATAAATGATTTGTCACAAATGTACAACATTTTGATGAATGAACACACAAATAATTCACGTAATACCTAAATGTAATCTATTCATGTATTTATGCATTTGTGACAAGTGCACTGATCAACTAAAATGCCTCTTAAACATATAGGTACCCCCTCATTCAAATAACATTTTGCAGTGACAAAATCCAGTATACAATACAAACATTGCAAAGTACATGAAAAAATACAAAACCAAATAAACATTAAAATACATGACAAATCAAACAAGAAATTAGATGTCAAAATATATGACAAAATAAACCACAAAGTACAAGAAAAACTAATGAGAAAGTACATGACATACAACCAAATAAATACATGACAAATTCAAAACAAAATACCTGACAACATAGAAGAAAAATCATGATAAAATGCAAATATACGACAAAATACGTGACAAAATACTTGACAAGATTTACAACAAAATACCTGACAAAATCAATGTCAAAATAAATACTCTACAAAATACATGAAAAGAATACATGATGAAATACATGATGAAATAAATGATGAAATACACAACAATATACACAACAAAATACACTACCAAATACCTGAAAACATACTTGACAAGATATACAACAAAATAGCTGACAAAAATAACTAGATAAATAAATAACAAAATACATGAAAAAGTACATGACAAATTACACTACAAAAGAAACCAGAAATTAAATAACAAAATGTACGACAAAAAACACGACAAAACACAATACAATATAAATGTCAAAGTACAAGAAAAAGTCATAAAAAATGCATAACAAATAACCCAACAAAATAAGTGACAAAATACCTCAAAATAATACGCGACAAGAAATACAAGAAAATACCTAAAAAAAAAAAGCAAAAAAACATGCGACAAAATACATGAGAAACTATGCAACAAAACAAATGACAAAATAAATGAAAATACACCACAAAATACACAACAAAATACATGGCAAACTACACAACAAAATAAATGAAAACTAAATGACAAAGTGTCAGGACCAGAACGGAGACAGGACCCACTTGCATTGCGTTTCTCACAAGTTTTATTGGAAGAAAGAGAAAGGGTTGCGCCCACGATCCGGTAATTTCTGGACGCGGGAAGCAGGTTGCTCTGTACGCGGAAGTGTATCTTCCGTGGCGAGCGATGGCGGTGCCGGGAACGGGAAAACGGGTCAGTAGCCGGGACAGGAAAGAAAAAACGTGGTTGTGGTCGGGAGCGAGCCGTAAGCCAGGAAAGGAGAGTAGACGTGGTCGGGGACAAAAGAGATCAAAAACCGGGACGGGAGAGTAGACATGGTCAGGATCAAAAACGGGTCGAAGCCGGGGGACAGACGGGAGCAAAAAACAGGTGGGACTCAGGGTCGAAAAAGGCTTGCCTAGTGTTAACTGAGGTTCGCAGACGGACTGACAAAAGGGGACAGATAGGAGTGGGTTAAATAGGGACAGGGAGCCAAAATACCTGACAAAATATGAAAAAGAAAATACAAAAACGAGAAAAGACATGACATCATACATGACATAATGCACATTAAAATAAATGACAAAATACATGAAAAAGTACACAACAAAATACACATCAAAATAGACAACAAAATACACAACAAAATACACAACAAAATAAATGAAAAAAATACACGACAAAATACCTGACAAAATACCTAAAAAATACGCGACAAGATATAAAACAAAGTGTGCAAAAAATATGTGAAAAAAACGTGACAAAATGTGCACCAAAATAAATCCAGAAAATACATGAGAAAGTCTACACCACAAAATACACCACCTAATACAAATGAATACCGAAATAAATAAATGACAAAATAACTGACAAAATGCATTAATAAAGTAAAACATTTCATTCATGCCATATATTAGTTATCACATGATTTATTTATGACTTCATTTATTTCTATGATATATATTTGTGATATCTACAGTATTTATACATATTTTACGTACGTCAGGATTGGTTCTCCATTCGCCAGTCAGAAATGTGGCCGGACTACTCCGTCGCAATACACTAGTGCTCCGCCTTTTCCAATATCTAAAGTTTTTGTTTAAAGTTAAGATTTAAACTTTTGTGAGTATTGATGGGCCATCTATAGCTTTATGCGTTGTTAGTTACAATTTAGTTAGTAGATATTCATAAAGAAGTTACAATATGTTTCGAACTTAAGCTTCATCGACAGACTGCTGTCACTGTCTTGTACCACGGACAGACTGAAGAGATATTTTCTTCCTCATGCCATGAGGCTCTTTAACTCCACCCGGCCGAGTAAAGGCAAACATTAAACCACACCCCCTACATTGCATATTACCAAATTTTAGTGCGATATGTATTCTGTGTAGCACTATCTAGATTCTCTATAGAACACGCTACAGTTGGCATTTGCACGTCACATTGGGTATTTGTATATTGTATTCTCTTGCTTTATTATTGTATTGTTTCTCAGCACAGGGATGCTGATGGAAATGTGAATTTCGCTGCGGGGATGAATAAAGTATCTATCTATCTATCTATCTATCTATCTATCTATCTATCTATCTATCTATCTATCTATCTATCTATCTATCTATCTATCTATCTATCTATCTATCTATCTATCTATCTATCTATCTATCTATCTATCTATCTATCTATCTATCTATCTATCTATCTATCTATCTATCTATCTATCTATCTATCTATCTATCTATCTATCTATCTATCTATCTATCTATCTATCTATCTATCTATCTATCTATAAATCAAAGGTTGAAACATTAGATTCCTATTGGTTTTTGAGTTTTTCCTTACCCTTATGTAGGTTTTAGATCAGGGCATGGTGTAAGAATAGTCTTTAGTTTGCAATAATCTGTGGTCTGTGCAGTCCTTAAGACTCCTTGTGATTAAGGGCTATACAAATAAACACGACTTGACATGACTTGACTATCTATAATCGACCGTCGAAGTTGAAAAGGATGTTGTTGTGTTGTTGCCGTGGCGACGACAGGAGCAACAGGTAGAAGAGCTGACGGCCATCCGGCAGACGCTGCAGGCCGACCTGGAGACGTCCATCCGTCGCATCGTCGATCTGCAAGCCGCCCTGGAAGAAGTTCGCTCCAGTGACGATAGCGACAGCGAAGGGTAACTCTGACCACCAGTCCCCGTCTTAAAGAAGTGTTTTAAGCGTTATACCGAAAATGTCATCCTGTCTTCTCCATCGCAGCTCTTGCCCGACTGTGGCGACGGCCAAAAAACCCGCGTAAGACTTTGTGCACGTGTGTTAACGTGTCTTTGGTACGTCTTGGCCGTGCTTTGTGCGTACGCTTATGAGGACCTGCCAACATTTGATATCGGTTTAGTAATCGCCACTATTTTGTTGAAAAACTCGCAAAAAACATTCCAACTATAGAATAGAATAGAATATACCTTTATTGTCATTGTTACAAAATGGGTTTACATTTTGTGACAACGAAATTGGGCATGACACTCCAGTTTCACACATTCACAGTGAGGTAAAAAACCCAAGAAGATAAAGGAACAGAGAAGATAAGGTTATAAGAAATGTCGGCATGTAGGATGTTACATACAGTTTGGTATCGTAAGGGTTTGTGCAGTATGCATTTGGTGCAAAAATGGTCATCATAGTGCAAAAAAATAGTCAACATATGCATTTGGTGCAAAAATAGTCATCATAGTGCAAAAAAAGCATTGTGCCTGCAAAATTAGCTTAGCTTCTGAACTTTTGAGCCTGTCTGCTACAATACTATTAGTGACGTGCAGCGAGGTTAATATTTTAAGAGGCACAGTCATGTTTACAAATAAATAAACCTATATGCGTTTTTGGTTTTTGGAGTTCTATTCTTCCTTGTGCTTTGTAGAACTCATTTTCAGTTGCACTACACAATAGAGCGACATCTAGTGGTCAAATGTTACATGGTGTCCCTTTGAAGCAGGGTGAAGCACAGATTTGAGATCCGTAGAGGAAATTGCTTTAGTTTTTAACCTTTTTAGTTTGGAATCATTTAACTAGCAGGTGTTGCTAAAGGTCTACCACAAAAAAATCGTTTCTAATAGTTTCATTTATTTTAATGCTATTCTTAGTGAGTAATCCTCGAAACGTCATGTTTTATTTTTACTTTTAAGTTATCAATGTTGCAGTTCATTAAGTTTGATGAGAATAATTGATCCAAAGGGAAATACGGACCCAAACAGAAGCATACGTAGATTCTAACAAGAACCATTTATTGACACATGGCGAGGAAATCACTAAAACTGTCACAAGCCAGAAACGGAGACAAGACCCAGTAGCGTTCGTTTACTCAGTTCTACTGATAAAAAGAGAGAGCAGTGCTTGCTTCCACGATCCGATGATCAACGGACACGGGTAGCAAGTGGCTGGAACGCGGAGGTGGCACTTCCGTGTCGAGCGAGGATAATCGTAGGCAGCAGGGAAACTGGTCACTAGCCGGGACGGGAGAGCAAGGGCGGTTTCGAGTCCAGAAAAGAGGTCGCCAACAGGTATCAGGCAGGAGAAAACAGGGCAGGAAAATGTCGGAAGGTATGAGCTTGCCTAGCTGGGAGCATAGGTTCACAAACAGTCTGACGGCTTCCTCTTGGAAGCCGGGGGTTTAAAAAGAGTCTCTGAACCAATCAGCGCTCAGGGCTGTTGGCGCCAATTGGGCAGTCACAGGTGCCCTGAATCAGCACTCATGACAAAAACAAAGAAAACCTTGCATCAAGGCAAACATGCGCGCTTCTAATTGGAAACAATTATCAATAAGCCGGGCGAAAAGGTAATCAACTGAGCGAAATGATCAGAGATTATTTCATGGCGTGTCCAAATAAATATGCCCAGGGCACCCAAAACGGCAGTTTGTGAAATTCTCTATTGCTCTTACCTTAGTTTGAAAAAACACCATGTGGACCCGACATGTGACGGCTGTTGCTGTTGAGGACTTGAAGCTTTACAAAATAAAGATATATCGACATCCAATTGATTGATTGATTGATCAATAGGCAATTCATTCGGGCACATATTTAAATAAATCTCTCTTGTGAATCATGAAAGGAAACAAAGGTAAATCAATATTGTTTTAATTCCAAGTTAACACTTTGGGGATTTAAATCTTTGTTATACATCTTGTTGGGAATTAAATATCAAAATGTATCGTTTACCAATTTGTTCGAATTAGTTATCTGACTCCTTTAACCAAACACAAACTACATTCACCCAACAATTTATGCGCGCTCGTTTCTTGACGGAAAAGATGAACAGGAAAGCTGACATTTCCACACGGGGGCAGATTTTATTTAATTAACAATTTAACTGAGTGTACTCTGTCGAAAACGGCTGAACTAGTGTCGTTGGAGTCTCCGGGAAGCATTCTTCTGAAGTGCTTTGGCTCTCTTCTTATTGGCCCACGTCTCCCCGCAAGATGGTGTGCCGGCTCCTCTCATGCCAATGAAGCTCCCTGTGCTTTATCTCGGAGATGAGCGCCGCGATGTCTGGAACACTCAAAACAACACCGAGCGTTTCTACGTCATCAGGGCCTTGTTCTCAAAACAACGCCTGCCGTCCTCCGTCAGAGTCCTGTTATCAAAATTCCCTAGTCAAAATATTCTGCGTTTGGAACAGCGTGACCTGTCATTGAACTAAAGCCCGGTCAGTGAATATCTTGCATTAAACTCAATAAATATAACTTGTATTCAATCGTATAAAGTCCTTTATAGTCAAATGTATTAATTCCTTCAATCTGTAGGGTCTGGTTACCTACTGTCGACGAACGCCCATGTGTACACTGGCGTGCACTTGTGTGTTGGTGTGAACTTTACATTGAGACTAGTGTAGAAATGGTTCAGTTCATCAGTACTCCAAAAGGAAACACAAATAAGAAAAAGGGAAAAGGAAAGGTCTTGAGGGATGAATGTAAGTCTTTCAAGGTTCCTTCTTTCTGGCAGAGTCTGTGGCTAGAAAGGGGTAGGGGGAATGTGTTTGTAGTAAGGGATTTCAACTACACATCTACTTACTTTTGAGCGCTGCTGACGTTAAGCTGATGTGATTTGTCTCCCGCTGAGCTCATATTCTAATGTCCTACCTACCTTTACCACGGCACCATGATGGCTTTTGTATCCGTGAATTATTTTGCTGCTGTGACAGGGAATCGAGCGAAGCGGAGGACGCTGCTGTCCAAGGATGGCGAGGGTCATCCCACGACGGCGGCAGTGGCGGGCGCCGCTCCGTGGCCGACTCCTGCAGCACGTACAGTTATCGGTAAGGGGCCATGCGTGATACTGTACTCACTGAATCTGGCCACTAGTTGGCTGTGACACTTTACTTTCAAAGAAAATAACTTACAACCAAAAGTAAATTGGGTGGGTCTGGTAGATCCTTTTTTTCTGAAAATGTCTGGAACCCGAACTGTTAATAGATAATATTTCTCAACTGAAACATTGAATATTGCACTGAACTGCTGTGTTTTCCACATCATAAACCACACCCTCAGAAAATAGTCTTTTGTCATATATATTTTCATATATAAGGTGCACCGAATTAAAACTAACAATAGTAGCTACCATATTTACTTGATCAATTCCCTTGAAAAATTGTCACTGACCAAAATCTCACAACATTGTGTGCAACGGGATTCGAACCCTGGTCCAATCGTTGAGACCTAACCACCCAACCACCAGTAATACACATGATGTGTGAAAAGGCATTTCATATTTATCTCACTATCAAACTATTTTTACTCATGGTGACAGAAATGAATGTCAGAAAATGGAGAAAATATATTATAGTATAAAGTTTGCCTGAAACGCAAAAAATATAAATATTATATAAATAAACGCAAAAAAGGACGACAAGGGAAACAACTCTTTGGTGTATCTGATGACTTTTTGTCTGCCACATTACACATTCGTTTCTGGCACTGTGAGTAGATATAGTGTAATAATGAGATAAAATTGAATGCCTTTTTGTAGTTCATCTGTCTTACCACTTTCATTGCCGTGACCCATTGCGTAAGATGTTGGTCAGCCATGTTTTTCTATTTATCAATCATTGCACAAATATGGTAGTATACCACAAAACTTCTTGTCACACATATTAATGCTGGAAGCATTTTCCTTCTTATCCACCATATTTTGCGATATATATAAAGCTCACCAATTAAGGGTTTTTAGGTGTGCCTTGTAGTCCGGGAAATATGTTAATTTGTCTTCGGCTGCCGTATCTCTCACGGGTTTCTGTCTCACGCAGATCCTGTGTGGAGACGGATGAGGATGGCTCAGCCACTGGCCACCCGGGAGGAGGCCTGGTCCGGGCGGCGTCTTCGTCCGCGCTGTCCGAGCTTCTCGAAGGACTCCGCAAGCGGCGGGCAGGTGGCGATTCAGGTGGCCCGGCAGGCACTTGTGGTGACACCGGCAGCACTGTGTCTCTGCCCGTTTGCCAAACCACAGCTGCTTCTGCTCTGCGCCGCCGAGCCTCCGCTCTCTCGCTAGCGCCGGACGACATCCCGGAAGCTCGTCCCGGCATCCTGAAGCCATCCTCACCCCTGCTACCACGTTCCTCCAGCTCTGTGTGTGTCTCTCCATCATCCTTTGCTACGTCGCCGCGCTTCGACTCATGCGGTTCCCCAACATCACTACCGTCCCTACCCCAGCTTTCATCTTTAACATCTTCGCACACTGTCCACCAGCGTCCTCGCTCTCGTCAGGCCTCCGCCGAACGGGCCCCCTCCTCCCTGGCTATCGTAGAAGAGGAAAGGGAGCCTCAACGAACTGGATCAGCTCTTCAGCGATCCCCTCGGGCTCCCCGCCGTTGCACGCTAATGAGTTTGCTCTCGGAGGATACCTCCGAGGGCACCCTGGCACCTGAAGGTGCAGTTTTCCAGAACCGGCGCTTCCTCGCTGAGTCAGACGCGGCGTCCGACATGTCCGAGGTCCTCCCTGCCATCCGGAGGGCTCAGTCTGCCGGCAGCCTGGCCAGTTCGGTTCGCGGCGGTCGAAGGGCGCTAAGCGTCCATTTCGGAGAGCTCCCCCCTTCCACCCGGCGCCAAAGGAGCTCTGACACGGAGTCGTCCGGGTCCGGAAGCTCGGCGGGAAGTTCAGAGCTGGGTCGTCCCCGTCGTAGTTCAGACCGGCCCAGAGGAGAACGCCTGGAAGCTGAGGGCAGCGAGTGTGGCGATGGCGATGTAGCCTCGGTAATGAGGAAATACCTCAACAAGGAAGTGGACTGAACGATGTAAGCAAGCGCTAGCTGTGTTCTATTAGCCACATTAGCAGTACTAGTTAAGTCACAGCCAAAAGCCTTCAAGTCGTTCTGGGTGCAACAGGCGGGGTTTTCGGTTTCTGTGCGATAAATAAACAAGTAAAAAACTGGAGTCTTTCTTTTTCTTTACTTCTTGATTCAGTTTTACTGCTTTTTGTTCTGCGCATAGACTAGATCCCATACCTGTTAGTGGTGCTGTTACCTGCCTTTTTAAGGTATGAACACTTGTGATTTTAGCATCCATTGAAGTGGCCCTTTATCAACTATTAAACTAAAAATAAAGAAATTGTGAATCATCCATAAAAAAAAATGTAATATGAAAGGGGCATTGTGTATTATTTAGCACATTCCACTGGTTACTTAACCTAATTCATTAAAATCAATGATCATTTAAATTATAGGAAAAAATACATAAACTCTCATTCGAACGTGCCTTTTTTAAAACGTTGCACTAGGTGGGCAAGAAATATATTTCATTTTACGTAACATGAGCTTCAACTAAAAAGAATATGCAGAATTGTCCACCATCTTGCTGCTACGGGTACCCCAAAACCCCATAAAGGTTTGTGCGTTTTGTGTTTCCGTAGTTTTTTTGGGTCATTTTTAGCACTTGTTTTCGGTTGCACTTCACTATACAGCAACACCCAGTGGTCGAATAATAAACTGCGCCTTTAAGGAAAATGGCTTATTTGCTTTAAAGGTATCAACAATCATTTTTTTGTGAAGGAAACAAATATCATGTGTTGGTATTGGAATATAGTTATGGTAACAATGACTACTCAAAATTTTGGTACTGCTATCCAACTGACATAAAATATAGTACTAAACATCTGTATTTAAAATCCCAATTGACCAATCTCAGTACCCTGTAATGATTTGTAACTGGATTTTTCTTCTCGAAATTATATATGTTTTGTGAATTTGGAAATTTGGATTTCCACTACAGCTAACTTCAGGGACCTGAAGTCATGGAAGTATGAAATAGAATATATATCACATGGGTATATTTACTCAGTGTTCAAGTACTTTCTCATTTAACTTGATAATGTTTGGATTTTCTTTTCCAAAATCGAGACAATTTCACATTATAATATGAATATTTTTAATAATATTTGTATCAAATATATTACTGTGCCTAGCGTCTTCAGATGCAGAGGGAGGCATGCAGTTCTCTCGCCTCAAGGCAGAGGGCGATAGTGAGCCCAATGATTCTGATTTGGTGTACAGGGTTGGGTAGGGTTACTTTAACTTGATTACTTTCAATTACTTTTGGATTACTCCGATACCAAATATGCTAATAAAAGACAAAATAAACTAAATATGAATAAAATTGTGACTCACAACACGTGGGAAGCTTTCTCTCCTGGCTTTGATTAGCATATTTTGTATTGGAGTAATCCAAAAGTAATTGAAAGTAATCAAGTTAAAGTAACCCTACCCAACTCTGTATGGTGTACACCTCAGCCCCAAATAATAAGATAATTGATAATATTAGCAAGCTAACAGCACGTCAAGCCATATAGGTTTTATTCATAAGGAGCAGTGTATAAACTTCATTTCGGAGTTAATAAAACGTCACGGCTAACTATGAAAGAAAACTCGGTGGGTCAACCATCCGGCTCCGTGGCCTACCCATGTGGTTCCACAGACATCATGCGGGTGACCCACATTATTCGGTTTTGAGACATGGCCATAAGTAAGATTTAAGCATCGAATGCCCCCTGCTGTGGACCCAAATTCCCTAAGAAACAGAGCCCACTTTTAAAACCCTCATTTCATCTTAGCATTCAAAATATATCAGTTCAAAATCATTCCCCACTTCCAGTCTCGGCTTTTTTCATCTTTAGTCTGTTTGTGAAGTTTGTCATCCCCGCTACCCAGCATCCCTTTGACGCAAAATGCAAAAAAGAACAGATGAGCGAGGGATTAGATGGAAGCAGAGTAAGCGAGAGGATGAAGATGAAAAGCGGTCCGGGGGGGCGGAGTTCACCACTTCAAATCAACAATGTTTAAAAACTACGCTAGGGAACATCATTTTACCCAGCTAGCTGCTAAAAGCTGAGGATAATTCTTGTGGAGAACCAATCCTGCTATATGTACAAAGTTTTGAATAAATACTTAGAAATATAGGCTTTATAAATGTATGCACACATAAATAAATCACGTTATACCTAAATATATGAATATATTTGTGTCACCACTTCCTCATTTAAATGACATTTTGTCGTGACAAAATACTCAATAAAATACATGAAAACATAAACGACAAAATAATCATAAAAATATCCGACAAAGTAAATCACAAAAAACATGACAATTTACCCGTCAAAACACAAACAGTGGGTGGGTGTATCCCTTAACCACTAGGATCGTAGGAGCACCGCTTCCCGTGGTGTGTCTTGGGCAAGTACAGCCTGGCAGCGCCTATTAAATACACAAACACAATTCATAAGGGAAAAACTCATCCGATTCGACCCTCCCACTGAATATTATTTTGTCGTGATAAAATGAATGAAAAGATAAATGATAAAATACGCATACAAAATGTACCACAAAATACAAGGTACAAGATAAAATACATGATAAAACAAAACAAATATCCAATGAAATACATTAAAATGTCAGGACCAGAACGGAGACAGGACCCACTCGTGTACTGTTTCTCACAGTTTTATTGGGAAGAAGGGAAAGGGGTGCACACACGATCCAGTGATCGCTGGTCGCGGGGAGCAGGTCGGAAGTGGCGCCTCCGTGGCGAGCGATGGCGGTGTCGGAGCGGAAATAACAGGTCAGTGGCCGGGATAAGAGAGCAAAAGCGTGCTCGGGATCAGAAAGTCGAAAGCCAGGAGAGGAGAGTAGACGTGGTCAAGATCAAAAACGGATCTTTATTCAGGACAGGAGAACAGACGTGATCGAGATCAAAACAGGTCGTAATTCGGGGCGGGAGAGCGGACGTGGTCAAGCTCAAAATAAATCGTAGCGGGAGACAAACAAAAAATGGGATAGGTGAAAAAGTGCTTGCCGTGTAAAAAAAGATTTGCAGACGGACCGACAAAAGGGGACTGACAGGACGGAGTTTAAATACTGACAGGGACAAATCTATCAACAAGCTGCAGCTGGCGCCACACGAGCAGGGCCAATTGGGCGCCATGGCAACCGTGACATAAAACATACACAACAAAATACATGAAAGAGTACATGACAAAATTCTTGACCAGATACATACCAAAATGAACTACAAAATAAATATTACTTTAAATAAATAACAAAATAAATGATGATGTCATAGTTTGGTCCCTGCAGTCCCCCTTTCCTCTGAAAGATGGCAGTTTACCCCATTTCCTTCGGTTTTCCTCTCCCTAGGTGTTTCCAATTTGACAATCAGCCACCTCTGCTATAAATACCTCTAGCTCCCACCTCACTCTGCCCAATCATTTTGATTCCTGAAGAGATTTACTCACCAAAGTAACACGTTTTCCTCCTTCAATTCCCTCTACGTTCCAGTTTCTTCACTCCAAGACCTGCCACTCCCAACCCTCTTTTGAAGGTATTGCCAAGTCTCCTTTTGAAGATTCTTGCCACCCAATGTTTCCCTTTCAAGATTCTCTCTCAAGATCGCCTCCTCTGCACACCACTTTCTGGCTGCTAAAGTCTTTTGTTGTTACTGTTTGAATAAATGTACCCCTAGTAGGGTTAGACCACATTCCTTGTAACAGATAAAATAAATACATAAAAATGGCCTTTATGTCATGTATTGAACTCTTATGTGATTTATTTATGTAATTTATTACCGTAGCATATCAAGCATTTGTCGGTATTTATTTATCCATCCATCCATCCATTTCATTCCGCTTATCAGGGGTAGGGCTCCGACAGGAGCAAGAAAGCTCAGACCCACCTATCCCCAGCCACCTCATCCGATGGGATCTAGAGGTGTTCCTTGGCCACCCTAAAGACGTAGTTTCTCCAGGGTGTCCTGGGTCGTCCCTGGGACATGCCCCGAACACCTCCCAAGGAAAGTGTCCAGGAGGCAACCTCATCAGATGCCTGAGCCACCTTAGTTGGCTCCTCTCAATGCCGAGGAGCAGCAGCTCTACACCGAGCCCCTTCCGGATGACCGAGCTTCTCACCCTATCACTAAGGGGTTCTTTCAGTCATGACCCACAGTTAGTGACCATAAGTGAGGGCAGGTAAATTGAGAGCTTTGCCTTTTGGCTCAGCTTTTTCTTCACCACGACAGACCGGGACAGGGTCTGCACTGATCTTCCGTTCCATCTGTGTCAAAAGCAGCACTAAGATCCAGTAGCAGCAAAAGTGATGAAGCGCCAGAATCCATTGATATTAGGAGATCATTTGTTACCTTGATCAGAGCTGTCTCAGTAGAGTGGTTAGCCCTGAATCCAGATTGCATGGATTCAAAAAGGTTATTCTCCGATATGAAAGCATTCAGCTGCTGTGCCACTACTCTTTCGAGTACTTTAGAGAGGAAAGGTAGGTTTGACACAGGTCTGTAATTACTTAATATTTCTGGATCAAGGTTGGGTCGTTTCAGTGTGGGTTTAATAACGGCGGACTTAAAAGCTGCTGGAACTACACCTGAGGAGAGTGATGTATTTATAATATTTAGAACTGAAGGCCCAAGGACGCTAAAAAGACTTTTAATAAGTGAACCTGGGAGAGGGTCGAACTGGCAAGTTGTCGGTTTGGCCGCATTCACCACTTGTTTGAGATCATCAAGTGACAGTTCACTAAAACCGGCCATTTTCCACATAACACCGATTATGGCTAACCTGCATTGGCTCCCAGTTAGCCAAAGATGTGACTTCAAAGTTCTCTTAGTATTGTACAAAATCATACATGGACTTGCTCCCTCTTATCTTTCAGATCTGATCTGCCACTATGTCCCGGTCCGAAGCCTACGATCTGAGAGTGCTGGTCTTCTGATGATCCCGAGAGCAAAGAAGTCTTCTGCTGGTTCGAGAGCGTTCTCCATCCGGGCACCGGTGCTGTGGAATGCTCTTCCCCCTGAGATTCGATCTGCAACCTCAGTGGAAATGTTTAAATCTAAACTTAAAACTCACTTCTACTCCATTGCATACGAATAACCTACTCCTCTTGTCGGTTGAAAATAGTTTGTGTAATATAGTGTAACAATCTGTGAAGCCCTTTGAGACTCTTCGTGATTTAGGGCTATACAAATAAAAATGACTTGACTTGACTTGACTATTTTTTATTATTTATTTCTACATGTGGCAAAAACTGTCCTCCATTGTTGTGTGCTATTTTGTTGCTTGTCCAAAAAGTCACATTCGATATAAAGTTGTAGGTGATATAGAAATCAAGGAGATGGTGATCTCAAGAAAGAGTGAGAGTCACGGAGAGATGGGGAGGAGGAGGAGAGAAAGAGAGCGAGTGAATGAGGGCGGGGCGAGCGAGCGAGGATGCTGAGGATGCTGCAGGAAGCTGCTGTGGCACGCCGACGCAGGAGTTCCTTTCGCACGTGCCACCGGAACCTCCACCTGCCCCGAGGACCAGATCTTGTGTAAACCCCCTCCCCCAGTTTTGTCAAGACCCCCCACCCTTGACGACCTCTGCGGGGGACCCGCTTCTCATCTTGATGTGGGGGCGCACGTGCGTGTTGCTGTGGTTGGCGTGCGGCTGCGTCACGCAGTCTGCAGGTGAGGCGCTCGCTCGTGTCTTTGTCGTCTTTTTAAAGAGGGGCAGTGGGCTGTGTGGAGACCCCCCCCTCCTGTCTTTTGCACCCCTCCTCCTTTACCCCTCACCCAATATCCGCCGCATGCCCGCTGTGCTCTGCAGCGTGTTCACCGCAGCGTGTGCGTGGGACGTGTGCGCGCGCAGATGTCAACACGCTGCAGTGTGCGTGTCTCCATGATTTTGCGCGTGCGTGTGTCTCAGTGTTCAACTGTGTACTGTTGGAAGGGTCCGGTAACCCTTTTTACCCGCAAAAGCAAAGCGTCCTCTGGTTTTACCGACAATCTGCCACCCATCATTATTGGGGTACAAAAATGTATACAACCCAATTGCTTCCCTTAAGGATATCATTTGTTGTATGTTACATAAAAAAAAATAGATTTTATGATATACTTATTTCTGTGCTGTGATATGAAAAGGGGGAATGATGAATTTTTCGTTTATTCTATTTTTACTAGCGGACATTTGCAATTAAGTCGGCTGAGGTTGCCAGGGCTGTTCAATATTTTGTGGATTATGTTGTAGCGCATAGTTGCTCGATATTTCTGACTCACTGTTCATTATTTGGATATTTATTATGCACCGTGGTTTACTAATTTTATTATTACACGTTACTTACAGATTACTGACACCAAAATGTAGCACATTACTCCAAAAGTAACTATTTACAAATTACCAGTTGAAGCCAACCCCCTAAAACTGCTTAAAAACATTCACATGATAAAATAAATAGGAGAAAATATGTACACAAAACAAGTGGAAGTGGTGAAACCTTCATATTTCTGGTCTTACCCAATCATGAGAGCTTTTTCTATATGTTTTGAGGCATAGTGTAATACAGAAGTAATTTTGAAATTGAAAAGACCAAAATTTAGCACTTATAATTGTAAATTCTGTCCTCGCTGCCCACATTCCCCCATTGATTTCAATGTTACTTTATAAGCCATGCTCCCTCACCACACACTGCCATTGGTGACCAGTGTTGGGAATAACGCGGTAAAAAATAATGCCGTTACGTAACGACACAATTAATGGGATATTTGTGAATATATTTATTGTTCATTGACTACAATGTTGGAATTAGAGCCGGAACTAGAATTGTCTTAATTATATAGGCTTCCTACAGTTGAGTAAAATGCTTTCCTTGCTTCAAAGAGTTTTAGCACCTTGTGAACCACTTAACCATTCTCCAGAGAAGCGAAGCTGCTGCATTGTCATGTTCATTTTTCCCCGGTTTGTTTAATGTTTCTTGTTTTACAATGGTGTCCTGTTGCTATGTAAAACTCTTCTCCCCCATCAACCATGTGACTCAATTGTTTGGAATTAAATAGGGGAGCTGTTCCAGTTCTGGTGAGATATGAATCATGTGCAAATGTTAATGTTATTCTTGTTGTTCTTAGTTTGTTTTGTTCAGAGTTGTAAGGTAATTGACCTAACAGCAATTTTTTTCAGTAATGGGGTAATCTAACTAATTATTTTTTCCGCTGTTAGTAGAGATAATGGGGTTCTGACGGTCAAAAGCGGTGCATTATTTTGGCTCCAGAACGAGTGTTCAGCGGCGCAGTTTTCTTCTCTCCTCCGAGTTGTTAACGTCATGTCTTTTCGGATCATGTCACCATTTAAAATAGCAACTACCATATAGTTAGGTAAAACTTTTGAATACAGTGTTTTTAAATGAGCTGAAAGAAAATACTAATTAGGGCTGAATTTTGACAACACCCGACTTGCGTCATCTGTGAACAAAACAGACCTTACTTTCCCACCAATGAACAGCTGGTTCCCTCCAAGATGCTTTTTTTCTCTTGTGATTGGTCTATCGAGTACACAGAGGTGAAGCGTGTTTTATATTTTGTCTTTTTTTTTGTAGATTTGTTACTATTTTGCTTATATTTCCTGTGTTTTTTCTGTGTTAATGTGTTTACATAAAATGTAAATTTTATTCTTTTTTTCACTCTCTTTTTCCATTTTTTATTTTATTTTTCCTTTTGTTTCTTCCTTTTTTTCATTTTTGAAGGATCAAGTCATGTTTATTTGTATAGCCCTTAATCAAAAGAAGTCTCAAAGCGCTGTACAGACTACTTACAATATTTACACCAATACAATCCAGATAAATGACAAATGGGTTTAGCAAATAAGCAAAAATAAACACAACTTAGACATTCTCCAATTTAGGGTATCCCAAACCCATGGATATATGCTAAAAGCACACAATGATTCTTAAAGTTTAGTACTCCACAACCAACCCCAAAGAAATAATCCAATTCCTACCGCAACCCTGATGTGGAGCTCTATGAAGAATTAGATCCTTGTTGGATTCGTGGTCTGGATAGATCACCATGTATTTGTTTCATGCTCTGATGCTATTTTATGATTTATTCAAAATGTGTCTCAACTTACAAAGATTTCAGGTTACGAAGCTACTCCCAGAACTAATTAAATTCGTAAGTAGAGGGAAGAAATTGAATATTTTCGTGAAAAACAAACACACATTTTTCAACTAAATATCTGATTGAATGTGATTTTCTTCAATTTTTGGAACCACTGTTCAGAATTTGAAACTTTGAAACAATTATTTCTATTTTTACCCGCAAAATGTATTTCCACAGCATTGATTCACGTAATCATATCCAACCGGGCATCCAGCAACAGCTCGTATCAGGCTTCATTATTTAGAATAATAGATAGAGTAATGAACAGGTTTTCCTCAAGTTTAAGCAATGGTCTGGCAACGGGCAGTCCCAAAAGGAGCGTTTAAGTACTCCACAAGCAATCAATTGAATGCGTCTCAGCCGGTGTCAAGGGACGGGACCAGCTGGGTGCCATGACGACCGTGCAGGACATGACAGTACAGGTGATAATGAAAGTAAATCACAATGTTCTCTTCATGTTTTTGATATCTGAGTGTTAAAGAATACTACAATAACAACAATAATAGTAGTATTATTCATAAGATTCGGGGTTCCAGTAAGGGGGCAGAAGTTCTTTGTTGGATGGGCCCGACCGCCTACAGCCCGGCCTGTCCATAGTGATAGGGATGATTATATATAAATTCATTATAGTAGGTGGGCATGGTGGGTGACTGGTTAGTATGTCTGCCTCATAGTTCAGATGTCCTGGGTTCGATTTCAGCTACCATCCTCCTTGTGTGGAGTTTGCATGTTGTCCCCATACCTGTGTTGGTTTTTCTCTGGAGGAAACCGGATTTCTTCCCACATTCCCCCCCAAAAATACATGGCAGGTTGATTTGTGGCTCCAAATTTTTCATAGGAATGAGTGGGTAAGGAATGGATGTCTGTCCCTGTGTGCCCTGTGATGTCCCTTGCCCATTGCCCATTGTCGGGATGTGCTTCAGCACACCCTGCGTCCCAAGCGGTTTGGAAATGAATGAATAAATATTTTATCATTGCTGTCAAAAGTTACAAATTTGAACCCACTTTCACTCAAGATTTAAAGAAGCTTTAAAGCTTCAACTCAAACATTTGAGCTCACAAATTGCGCACTCTTGCAACTTCTTTACTTTCCCTTCTTCAACTTTAAGAGCGCTCAAAGTGACATTAACACTTTGTAAAAATCCTTGTTAATCTTGGCTAGCACACACAAACATTCGCGCACACGCGCGCAACACAAATCTTTAGTTCTCTTTTGGGAGCGTAATCCTCCAGGGGATTAAAATGTATGACGGAGCCAAAGTACTTCCACTTTTTCTTCTTGCTGTCGAAAACTCGTCAAGAGGTTGCAGTGAACACCGCTCACAAGTGGAAGTCCAAACAACTTAATCCGAATCTTGCATTCGTGCACGTCGCTGTCATTGTCATCATCATGCCTGCTTGCAGAAGCCAATTTGTGTGTATGTGTGTGCAAGAGCGCTTTAAAGTAGGACAAAAGAAAGTAGTTTGTGAGTTCATTGGCTTTGTACTGCTCCACTGGACCCACTGGGACGACAATTTGTAGTATGTGTGTCTCATTTGGAGTCTGCGCTTTATCTGTTGCGTTTACAAATACAAATAATGATAATATATACAGGTATATAAAATTACTTGATGAATCTAAATCTATGTAATCTAATCTACAGTATTTATCTAAATAATAAAAAATTACCCTATCAATCCTGATTTGTGTGAGTGTGTGTGCGTGTGTGTGCGTGTGTGTGTGACTTAAAGGCTTAGACTGGGCTGAACCGAATTCCTTGAAAATGTCCAGTTGTACTTTAAGTCGCAGGGAATGTTTCAGACAGGTTTTTTTGTCAAGGCTCATCCAATAAATACCAACAAAATGATAACATCTGGTCGTGGGGTCTGCTTTTGTGGGATAGCTAATTCCCCATGGTGGCCAAACTGGGTACTGCAGCTCGCGACCACCGACCGCTCCAAGCAGCCGAATCCAATACTTTGATTGATGCAATTGTTTCTTATGGACACATCTGAACAAACAATGGCCCGGCGTTATTATTAAAATTATTATCAAAATAGGTAAAAATAATCCCCCAAACTACTACTCAAAAAATGCATTTATAGTATTTTGTACTCGTGTCTTATATAATGAAAAAATAAATAAATAAATGAATAAATAAATGACCCTAAACTTTTAAACCGTAGTGTATATATTTTCGCCCTATTTTTAATATATATCTTTTAATCCTTTCTAGTAAAATAAGTTAAGTGTTTTATTTTACGGGGATGATGTTAAAAATCATCACGAAAACGACTCTTACGATTTCAAAACTTTTTATCAATAAAATAAAAAGATCTGTTAAAATATTTTTTACTACTTTACTTGTGTTTTATTTTATGACAAAAAATATATCTATACATTTTCACCATCCTTTGATAGTTTTCTTTTAATTCTTAAGTAAAATACACAAACCTTTTTATTTCAAGTAAAATGTTAAAAATCTTCCCTATAAATACTCTCAAAATTATTATTATTTTTTTTTTACATAAAATCAAAAGCAGCAGCACGACGGCGCAGTGGTTAGCGCTTGTGCGGCACAGTTCATGTCATGGGAACCTGTCGTGGGTTTAAATCCAGCTCCAGACTTCCTGTGCGGAGTTTGTATGTTCTCCCCGTGCTTGCGTGGGTTTCCTCCGGGCACTCCGGTTACCTCCCACATTCTAAAGACATGCATTTCAGGTGGATTGGCTGGTCCAAATTGTCCCAAGGTGTGAATGAGCGAGCGAGTTGTCTGTCCCTGTGTGCCCTGCGATCGGCTGGCAACCAGTTCAGGGTGTCCCCTGCCCACTGCCTGATGATTGCTGGGATGGGCTCCAGCACCCCCGCGACCCTACTGAGGATAAGCGGTGCAGCAAATGAGATGAGATGAGAAAATCAAAAGCTCCTCTGAAATATTTGGTACTCGACTTTTTTACCCTTTCTAGTGAAATAAGTCAAATATGTGTTTTTTTTCGTGGGAAATGTTGAAATTCATTCTAAAATTTCGAATCCATTAACATATTGATCATTTCTAAAAACATAGCTTATTTTATTAATTGATTTTTCTTGTTCTTTTTGTAAAATGAGTAAAAAACAAAACAAGAACAAGGGTAAAGTAAATAAAAAAAATTATCAGCCATTAGAAAAACAATTTTAGATATATCAATAAATTAGAGTAAGCAAATGATCTGCTAACTGTTTGCTTCAAACAGGACAAGATTTGTTCGTGCACTGTGGTTCGCAGGGACGCAAGCACTATCATTTTGCACGGATGCTCCTTTTTAAGATATACCTTAAAATTTCAAGTACCTCTGGAAGTTACCTAATGTATTTGGGAACCACCGGCCTAAATGACAAATACCGTTATGTTTTCATTTCTGTGTGATTGCAGAACCAAGTGTGGCGGGGGTGCAGTCTGTAAGTTTGCCAGCAGAGGGCTTTACGAAGCAGGCAAGTGGTGTCCTTCTCTCCACGCTACCCACTTTCCACAATAGACCCCCCAAGCAGGAGGAGAAGGAGGATGGAAGCAGCGACCCAACCCGGGGACCCACGCACGAGCCGACACACACTCCAACGGCAGAGGACGAAACGATGCTCTCCGAAGAGGATGGGTCACCATCCCCGTCATTATCCTCCTTCTCAGGTGTGACGTCAAACACAATGGCCACACCCATTTTACAGTTCGAATGTAGTTGGGGACTGCATCGGAAATTGTGAATTGATTTATATCTGTAGAAAGACAAACCACAGACTTTTGAGTTGGGCTGGTCCACCCTAAAAGATGCTGTTTGGTTTCTTCCAGAAGCTTCTGACTGCTCTGGGACCTTCAGGCAGCCTGAAGGTTACATCGACTCGGCTGACGTGCTTCCCTCTGCTGCCATCGTGCGCTGCACATACACCATCACCGTCTACGCCGGGTACGGGGTCGAGCTGCAGGTACACAATCACAATCACGTACATGCTGTTCTGTTTCTTGAAATTGACTACCGTAAATTCCGGACTATAGAGCGCACCTGATTATAAGCCGCACCCACCACATTTTAAGAGGAAAACCGATTTTGTACATACACAAGCCGCACCTGTATGTAAGCCGCATGCGCCCACATTTAAAAATGTAACACAAACACAAAATTAATCCAAACCCGACTTCAAGTCCCGCGATTGAAACTAAATGTCCTTCATTAAAGTCCACAGTTCAAAAATCACAGCCGGCAAAATGAACGGAAAATGATATCGGTACTTGAGGTTTGATGCAGACCTGAAGAGTCTGGGTCCCGTTGAAAGTAATCCAAGGAAAAAAGTGTATATTTCCAAAGGAAAGGGTGGGAAAAATATATCAGATGAACACATTTACTCACGCAACTCCTTTTTCTTTAACCAACTTTTTACCCCCTCTTCTTTCCTTGTCTGTGCCTCACCTTTAGCGGTCCCCACTTAAACTCGGCACCCCGTGTTCGTTCCGCCCCTCATTTTTCGTTCACACGTGCAAAACATATTAGAATAAGTGTCTAAAATAAATACAAATAAATACATTCCAAAAATATACAGTTGCAAATACATATTATACATGGGTTACACATATTTACAAAGAAAGACGGTACACCGAGAGAGTTTTCAGATTCAGATTCAGATTCAGATTCAGATATACTTTATTGTCATTCTTGTACATGTGTATACAGAACAAAATGTCGATACGTCTGACCCGCACAGTTTTCTTGAATGTACAGATATAAATAAATGTTGTACTGAATTAGAGTATTGAAGTACTGATAATATGCTAAATAATTTATAGCTAGCTTTAATAATAATAATATAGCTTTGACAGGGCAGTAAATGGTAGCAACACTCGAGCGCCGCTAGCGGCCGTTAGAAAAATTACATAAATTGGCCGCATCACTGAATAAGCCGCAGGGTTGAAAGTTAGAGAAAAAAGTAGCGGCTTATAGTCCGGAATTTACGGTAGTTTGTTTTTTATACCATGTTCCTTTACGTCCCACAAGTAAATTGCCACAAGTATGGCGTGGAAGTCGGACAGCTTTTAGCGAAATGAACCCTTTACATACCAAAACACATTACGTAATACTTTTAAGCAGTGCTTCTTATACGTAGGGGGTTTAGGTGGGCCCCCAGAGTTTATTTGGCCCCGCCAGAGTCTCATGAAGATGTAGTATTAAAAAATATAACAATAATTTAAATACATATGAATGCGGGCGGCACGCTGGCTGAATGCACGGCACAGTTCTTAGATCATCCGCTCAAATCCAGCTACCAGCTTTCCTGTGCGGAGTTTGCATGTTCTCCCCGTGCCTGCGTGGGTTTCCTCCGGGCACTCCGGTTTCTTTATATATTCCAAAAACATACAAGTCAGGTGAATTGGCCGGTCCAAATTGTCCTTAGGTGTGACTGAGGGAGAGAGTTGTCTGTCTCTGTGTGCCTTGCGACTGGCTGGTAACCAGTTCAGGGTGTCCCATGCCCACTGCCCGAAGACTCCTGGGATGGGCCCCGGCACCCTGCAACCTTACTGAGGATAAGTGGTGCAGATAATGGACGGATGGTAGGATATATACATTCAAAGTTAATAACTTTTGGATTTCTTATTATAGAAATGATCCCTCTGTGTATTTGTGCTATGTATGTCTTTTTAGTCAGCCACTCGCCATTGTGCTACTTTCACTGACTCTGTTGTCGCTGTGTTTTTCCCGCCCGCCTGCCCTGAGACAAGACGGCTGGGTAAAATACGACATCGACAAGCGTCTTCCCCAAGTAGAACATTTTTCAACTCTCGGCGACCAGATAAAAAGGATTATCGCCGAGCGTTCTGCGCAGAAAACCTGGCCGGCGCCTTGTAACACTGCCGGCGTCTTAAACAGAGCGTAAAAATATGGCTCTGCCATTACAAGTAATTCGAAAAATGTGTTCGAAGCAGGAAAATGTTTTGTGGACACAGGCACCAAAACGCAGCTCATAACCTCCTGTGAACCATTGAAGAAGAAACGGCAACCTGTCATAGAAACGATCAGAAAAGCAAATACTGATATTTAATACTGTAATTTACCAAATAACCAATATGAGTATTACATTTAATTAAATCTAAAATTTATATCAGTGATTTAGTCTGTTTTCTCACTGATACGATACCTTAAAATAGTAGTCCATCGATAACGTAACAACACTAGTTATTTCAACGAACCACAGCCCGGCATCGCGGCGTCTGATTAGATGAAGAGCAAAACTTTTTTTGCATTGAACTCCTGCTTCCTTTGCCATTATGCATTTTATAACTACTAAACTTATGATTCAAAAATGTACAAGAGCACAGATTCCTCATAGATTTAGCTTTTCCTTTTGCTCAAAAATGCACCAGATCAAGGCATTTGAATTTAAAATGTATATATGCAAATATACTTCTGCAGTGTATGCCCCCCGCTTAGACTGTACACCCATCAGCATCTCATAAAACTATGCAGCAAAAACAGTTAAGGCAATGCTAGTGTGTTGCAGACACAGAGAGGGCCTCAAAATGACGCACACACACGCGCACACAAATAACACACCGACTGCCTTTTTATCCCCCCCACTGAACACCAGGCTGTTCTAGTTCTTGAAATCGACTCAAGTGCCGGACTTAGTTGAGTGTTGTTGTCATGATTGCTGATCTGGGGCACCTGCGACTTCCCTGTTGGCGCCAACAGCCGCGGGATCTGATTGGCTGTTGAACTCCTTTTAAACCCCCATCATTCAAGAGGGAGCTGTCAGACCGTCTGTGAACCTATGCTCTCAGCTAGGCAAGCTTTGTACTATCTGACATTATCCTGCCCAGTTTTTTCCTGCCCGATACCTGTTGCCGACCTGTTTCTGGACCCGTTTCTGTTTTTGCTCCTCCGTCCCGGGCCATCAACCTCTTTTGCCCTGTTTCCTGCCTGATACCTGTTGCCGACCTGTTTCTGGACTCGTTAATGGCTTTGCTCCTTCGTCTCGCTGTCTATGACTAACCTCGCTCGAGACGGAGGTGCCACTTCCGTGTTTCTGCCATCAGCTACCCGTGACCGACGATTATCGGATCGTGGAAGCAAGCTCTGCTCTCTTTCTCAATAAAAACTGAGTAAAACAAACGCAATTGGGCCCCGTCTCCGGTCCTGGTCTGTGACAGTTGTTTTATCTTGATGCCCGGTTTTTTTTCCGTAGCACAAATTAAATTGGCAATAGAACAGCGTGGAAGGCACACAGCTCTCAACAAAATGAAGCGGCTCCCTTCTCATAAGCCCCGCCTCCTTCACGTACTAAAACACATTACTGAGCAATTTAAGGGCAATGCTAGCATGATACAAGCACAGTTAGAGCCAAAAAAGACCACATACACATAAACATACACAGTTGTAACCCGTTGTTTGCCCTTTCAGGTAAAGAGTGCGAACCTATCCGATGGTGACCAGCTGTCCATAAGCGGCGTGGCAGAGGACGGCTCCTGGCTTCTCCTAGCCAATCAGACGTTGCTAGTGGATGGACAAGTAATCCGCAGCCCGAGCAACACGTTGGCCGTCTTCTTCAGCTCGGTGCACGGGCCTCGTGCCGACGGCGTCTTCCTTCTGCACTACCAGAGTGAGAACACACAAACACACATATAAACACACCGCCGCAGCGCTTAAAGGCTGTTTGCACGGATGCTAATGCGCTAATTACAAGCAATTAGCGGGTAACACTTGACTTAACACACTTGTCGACGAGCTCGTAACAACTTTCATTATCGTGTGTGGCGCCTTTGTAGTCATTAACACACATGTGGCGCACTGATCCTGACGTATGTACAGTAGATATAAATGTATGTATAAATAAATACCTATATATGCCATATAAATGAATAAAATATTTAATTACCCCCTATGTTCCTGCACGGAGAATTCTCTCCGAAAATGCTGATCTACTAGTAATACCAAGAGCCAAGAAGAGATCTGCAAGTTCGAGAGCTTTCTCCATTCGGGTCCCGGTGCTGTGGAATCATCCGCCCTCTGAATTTTGATGTGCAACCTCAGTGTAACTGTATAAATCTAGAATTAACGCAAACATATATTTTATAGCTCATAAATGACCTATGTTGACAATCTTGGTGTATTACAAACTTCCATTCCAGCCTGGTCATCCTGTAAAGGGGATTATTTCATCCTCATGCTAAGGTTTCGAGTTTTTTCTTACCCTCATGTAGGTTTTAGATCAGGGGATGGTGTAATAATAGTCTGTTCAGCGCCTTGAGACTTCTTGTGATTAAGAGCTAGACAAATAAACATGACTTGACTTGACATAAATAGATTACATATACCTAAATATAAGGTATGACAAATGCACTCTATTAATCTATTTACGCATTTTGTCATTTATTCTACAATTTAATTTTTCATGTATTTTGTAATTTACTTTGTCAAGTATTTCATCGTGTATTTTGTCAAAACAAAGTGAGGACTTAGCTTTTTAGTGACTATAGGTGAAAAGCTCATCTTGTTTGATTCTACATATTCGAAGATCGGTCCTCCATTCACACAAGTCCCATGAGGCAAAGGGTAAGTCGACATCCGAGCGTCCTTAAATAAAGACTTAAGTTGCCATGTTGCCTAGCAACACAAAACGGCATCCGGCATCACCAGATTACATCGCAACCTGGAAACTGATGTAACGTAGCAACGGACACAACTTGGCTGCATAATCTGACAACTGAGGTGACGGAAGGAGCGACATAGCCACAAATAGAAATCCATATTGTGTGTGAATTGTGTGTCTGTGTGTGTAGGTGTGCACTGAAACACTGCTTGAGAGTCTAGTTGACCGAAGAAATTTGTCCAGTGTTATCTCACTGGTGGTAACACTTAATTAATTATGTACGAAAATGTGACGTTAAATAGTGAAAAACTATAAAATACTTTTGTATCAGTAGGAGGCAGCAGAGGGCTATTTTTGCTTTTCGGGTTGAATAATTATTCGTGGTCCATTATCCCTGATCGCAAGTTGCTGCAGGGAGCACTTTTGTAGGGTGAGGAGGCTCTTTTTTCACATTCTGTTAACCAATATGTGAACTGCACTCCTGTGGCCACGATTCGTGAACACATGTTGCTGCAAGTAGGGTCCAGCAGAGGACACTTTTGTCAGGTCAAGTCACATTTATTTGTATAGCCCTTAATCACACCATTCGGGTCTAGTGGCTATTTTTTGCTGTTCTGTCAACCAAAAAGGGAACTGCACTTATACGGCAGCGATCCATTATCCCTGATTACATATTTTCCCAGGGGGGGACCGGCATAGCGCATTGATGTTAGGCTTTGTAGCTCTTTTTCCCATTCTGTCCACCTAAATGTGAAGTGTACTCGTTCGGCTGCGATCCATTATCCCGGATAACATGTTGCTCCCAGCCGTCACCACCAGAGCACACTTTTTTTGGGCCTGGTGGCAGATTTTTCCGTTCGGTCCACCAAAATGTGAACTGCATTTAAGTGGCTGCGATCCGTTATCCCCGATCACATATTCCTGCAAGTGAGGACCAGCACAGCGCATTTTTGTGAGGTCTGGCAGCTCTTTCTTCTATTTTCCAAAATGTGAGCGTTCCATTTTCCCCAATCACATGCTGCTGCTAGCACACTTTTGTCGGGCATCGTGGCTCTTTCTTGCCGTACTATCCACCTAAAATTGAACTACATTCGTGTGGCCGTGATCCTGCAAACAGAGACCAGCAGAGCGCACTTAAGTTAGGTCTAGCTGCTCTTTTTTGCCATTCTGTCCACCAGACAGATAACTACACTCGTGCGGCCGCGATCCATTATCTGTGATTACATGTTGCTGCAAGCGGGGATCACCACAGGGCACTTTTGTCGTGTCTGGCGGCTCTTCTTTCCCGGTTTGTCCAACAAAAAGGGAGCTGCCCAGCAGAATGCACTTATATTTGGTCTGGCGGTTCTTTTTCCCATTTTGTCCACTAAAAAAAGAATTGCCCGCATAAATCTGTAATCCAGTATCCCTAATCACATGTTGCTGCAACCGATTGAGCCCACTTTTGATGGGCCCGGCGGCTCTTTTTTCCCATTCTTTCTACCAAATTGGGAACTACACTTGTGTTGCCCACTCCATTATCCCTGATCACATGGCACTGCAAGTGGGGATCGGCAGAGCACACTTTTGTATGGCATGGCAGCTCTTTTTTTGCCGTTCTGTCCCTCAAAAAGTGAACGGTACTTGTAGAGCCGTAATCTGTTATCGCCGATCACATATTACTGCAAGCAGGGAACAGCAGAGCGGGTTTTTATCGTGAGTGGCGGCACTTTTTTCCACTTATTTCCATCAAAAAGAGAAGTGTACTTGTGTAGCCGCAATCCAATAGCCCCGATTACGTGTTGCTGCAAGTGTGGACCAGCACACCAAACCATTTTCTGTCCACCAAAAAGTGAACTACACTCTTAAATATGCGTAGAGCAAGTAATTTGAATTTATTTTACATAACATGTGGCTCACCCAGAGGGAGCTGACATGATTGTCCACTATTTTGCTGCTAAGAGTATCCCCCAAAAACAATAGCCTTGTGAAAAGCTGAAGAAGAAAAATTTTGCTTTTCCGTCACTTGAACTCTGTAATTTTTAATCTTCTTTGTGCTTTGTATCACTCATCTAGTGTTCAAATATTGAAAAGAGTCTCTTTAGCTTCATTCATTAGTAAATGGGTACCGTATGTAGAAACATTTCATTTTAATTGCACAGTTTCAATTTTATTTACCGTATTTCCCTGGCAAATTTTAGTTTTTTGGTTGTGCCTCATAGTCCAGAAATTATGGTTACAGTGTATGCTAACGGGTGTTTATGGTTGTTTCTCGCTGTGCTTCAGTCTTCCGATTGAGCTGCTTACTCCCTAAGCGGCCTCATTTCGGGGAGGTATCCGTGTTGGACCTTTTGCCTGGGGGCAACGCCCGCTTCCACTGCCATATGGGATACCACCTGCAGGGGGAGCCACTGCTAACCTGCGTTAACGCCTCGCGGCCGGCCTGGAGCAGCAAGGAGCCCACCTGCAGAGGTTGGTGCCGCTAGGATTTTTGAGGGCGGCTGCCGTACAGGTCGGTCTAACTACGGTTTCTTTTCAGCTCTCTGTGGCGGGACCGTAAAGAATGCCACGTTGGGCAGGGTGCTCTCCCCCTCTCCTCGCCATGGGCCAAACACCACGCAGGACAACTCGTGTTCTTGGTCTCTGGAGGCCGCCCCGGACCGTAGGATGCACCTGCACCTGGAACGCCTTCTGCTCGGACCCTCAGACAGGTAGTTCTCGGAGTCCCGTACAATAGTACCTCTCGTGGTACAGTGGTATAGTATTAGGCTTAGTGTTCGTGTTACAGGCAGATTTTCTCAACAATAAATATTTAAAAACTATGTAATCCACTCTTGTCCTCCCAGAAACATACAGAGGAACAGCTTTAAAACACATCTTCTTGATTACTAAAAACACATTCAAATAGTTTTTACAATAACTCCTTGTTTTTTGCGAGGGTCGAGTCCCAAAAAAGTGCCGCGTGAGTCAAAACCTGTAAAATAGAAACATTTAGTTATTTATAAGATATCAGTAACATATAATATACAGATAGATAGATAGATAGATAGATACTTTATTCATCCCCGTAGGGAAATTCACACTTCCAGCAGTCTACCCTGTTGTTTAATAACAGATGAACATGATGCCCTAGGGGTGCTTGTAGCGAAGTGGATGACGTCACGCCAGTCCAAAAATTCGACATCCCTGCGGCAGATGGAAAACTTTTCTTTGTGAAAATCCAGGGATACACCACCTCGTGTTAGCAAGTCCGCCTCCTCTCCGATTCCCCCCGGCTTTCGTGTCTCTGTTTAGCGGCGTTGAAGCCGGATTGCTCCGGGTAGCTCCGGGTGGCTACACGTTAGCGTCCGGAATGCTAAACGTGAGCCACGTTTCCGCAAAACACAGCAACTGCGCTCCCTGTGCACTTCGATGTTTTCCACCATCACTCGATGATCTTATTTGGTCGTGAGTTCGCATTTACCATGATTACGGATGGTACCGAAGACTTATAACGCCGCTAGCCGCTTCGCTAGCTCCGGCTTTTCCTCCACGATAGGCCCCTTCATCACGCCGGCACGAGAATTTTTCAGGGCAAGGAGTTGAAATTCCTTGAATACACGCATTTCTTGTGCGTTAAAACCCATGTCCATAGGATAGAAGTAATCCATAGTGTAGTTGTCAAAACGGGAAGAAAAAACACCGAAGATAGGAGCAGACAATAAATCAATAGGGCAGCTGCTGGAAAAGGCAGCCGCTCGTGGCAGCGCCGCTTTGATAGCTAAGTATAGAGTATAAGTATACAGTATAAGATCAAAAAATTAAAAACACAAATCACAGAATTGCAGTTACTGTCTTATTGCAGTTATTAGAGGGCTTCTCTTTTCAGTGTAAGAAAGTCATGTAGAGAGTGGCCGGCTAGCTGTACTCAGAATTGGGTATCCTTGGGTGAGCCAGGTCATAATTAAAATACTACACAAATGTAGCAGTTTTCCACAAGTTATAACTCCAGGTTGTCTGTTTCATAGGTAATGGGTCTGCCGTTGGTGACATACAAGCTTAGCAGGGGTAGCTTGTGAGAGTTATTAAGTAGCCTAGCCCCACTAAGATGGACCCGCGCCACCGCTATTGCCTTCTCTCTCTGAGTCTCTTGCCGGGCCTGATAAAAATCCACAATGCACCGGGTGGAAATCAGCAATTATTTACATTCTTCTTATTGTCACTGTATTCTATATAGTCTGCCTTGCTGTGAATAAATAGGTTCCACGTAGTGTTTTTAAGGTTTATTATCGCTTAATAAGAAGGATTTGCAATCAATAATACCAGGAGCAATTGTTGGAGGTTGACACGTATGAGATTTAGAGACTGGTTACAGCAGACATTTATTCATCTGTAGTAGTTTGCATGCGCAAACTGGACGAGCTGATGTCGCCGGTAAGCAGTCACGAGTGGTAGCCCCTGGGGCTGCTTTGGAACTGGATTTTTCTTTGTGTGTTTTCCTTTCATGTTCCGGTTAGGCTGGTTCTGTGGAATGGCCTGGACGTCGGTTCTGTGGCGTTGTTCGACTCGGCTCGGAGCGTCCACGTCCCCTTTGAGGGGGTGATCAGCGAGGGTCCTGCTGTAAGGATCGAGTTCTTCACGAAGCAGCACGACCAGAACACGGGATTCAACATTCGCTATGAAGGTTTGTGTCATAACCATCGTGAATTACTTTCGGACCGTGACATCTTTAAAGGAGCTGGACGGAATTTGGAACTTTTTTATTCGTGACTGCCATTTCCTGGCTTGTCTCATCATTGCAACTTCAATCAGCTCATTCATAATGCGCGTGCAAGTACGTGCATTTCCTAGACTTGCTCAAATAAACTCTTCTTTTTTTATCTTTCTTGGACATGATGTCAAGGCAAAATACCCAATGCGTTGCGTCCTGGACAACATTGCTAAAAGTAAGATGAAAGCAGATAGGCGCAGTCAAAAATAAAACATAAGAGATCTTTTGTCACGAAACGGACCGGGAAGCAGGATGTTGGGACTTAATTGCATAGATGATCTGTCACTTTAATTGAGAAAGAAAAGATGTCCAACACACAAACGGACCAAAAACAAAACAAAGCAGGTTCAAAGGCAGGCAATATTACAATCTAGGCATTACTCAGGTCAAACAGGCATGAACAGGTTTTCAACAAGGTTAACCAATGATCTGGCAACGGCCAGTCCCAAAAGGAGCGTTTAAGTACTCCAAGAGCAATCAGTCCAATGCGTCTCAGCCGGTGTCAGCTGGGCGCCATGACATCTTTGAACTCAGTTGGGCATTGTTAACGCATACTTAACTGAGAAAATATTTAAGACTTATTCGTTCTTGGCGGATATTTTTGATCCCTTGCAGGTGTACTATTCCTAGGTCAGGGGTGGGCAAACTATAGCCCCCGGGACACATGAGGCCCATCAGACTTTTTAAAGTTTAAATAAAAATATTAAAAATATAATTATAACTACATAAAATGGTAATAAAAGTACTACTTATAAAACATGTGTACATTATTTAGTGCTACTCTTGTCCTCTGTGTCCCTTTGTGTAAAAATATAGTTTTCATGAGGCAATACCGTGGATTGATGAGATGGTCTATTTTTAGACAAAAACAAATGAAATATGTAAATGTAGACGTCTGCATGTTTACTTACAGTATTAATTAATGCATGTAGTCACTGAGATTCCTGCCTTCTTTTTTACAATGAAATAAAAATGAATGTATTACCTGTCATGAAACGGACCGGGAATCAGGAAGTTGGAACTCATTTGCGTAGACGATCTGTCACTTTAATTGAGAAAGAAAAGTTGTCCAACACACAAACGGACCAAAAACAAAACAAAGCAGGCTCAAATGCAGGCAAAACTACAGACTAGGCATTTAACGGGATTAAACAGAATTTGCAGGAATCTCTCAGAAAGTTACACCGAAGTGCAACAAAGTCCAACAAGCACAACAAGAATAAACAGGTATCAAACAGGCATGAACAGGTTTTCAACAAGGGTAAACAACGATCTGGCAAAGGGCATTTCCAAAAGGTGCGTTTAAGTACCCATAGAAGTAATCAGGAAATGCAGGTCAGCCGGTGTCAAGGGGCGGGGCCAGCTGGGCGCCATGACAACCATGGGGTGGCAGTGGCTCAGGAGGTAGAGCGCTCGTCTTGGGATCAAGGGATCTCAGTTCGAATCCCGGCTCATCCGTGTTACATGTCGAAGTGTCCTTGGGTAAGACACCGAACCCCTAATACCCCCAATATGCAGGTTAGCGCCTTACATGGCTGCACGGCCGCTATTGGGAAATGTGAAGCACACTGTAAAGCGCTTTGGGAAGTCTTGACTTGAAAAGCGCTATATAAATGCAGATCAATTCAGTTCATTTCATTTTCCATGCAGGACATGACATTACCGCAGTATCGGATTCAATACTATCAGCAGAACCAAAGATCTATCGTTTTTTTTTCCTTCCCGGCTCGGCTGGTCTGCCAAGTTTTTTTTTAACATATCGCAACCACCGACTCAAAATCTTTGCCCTTCCCTGTCAAAGGCTGACTCAGACTATGCTGACAATCATAATAGAATCCGTTTGGAATTTTTACCTTTTCCTCCAGCATGCAGTAATAATCCTTAATCTCTCTCCTTGCAGCTTTCGAGCGAGGTCACTGCTATGAGCCCTACCTCCAGAACGGCAATTTCACTACATCTGACCCGCTCTACGGCATCGGTGCGGTGGTCCAGTTTACTTGCAACCCAGGACATGACCTGGAACAGGGACCGCCCATCATTGAGTGCATCAGTGCCAGAGACCCTTACTGGAACGACACAGAACCGCTTTGTAAAGGTGACAAACACAATCTGCTGTCCAAGACAGTATCGCGGTCCACTGTTGACCGATCCCTTAACTGTCCGGGTCGTAGGGGCACCTCTTTTTGATGTGTGTTTTGGGCCACTACAGCCACGCAACGCCCATCCCTCTCTACGTTTTTGGGGGCCGGGTCTGCTCCCTCAGATGAAACTGATAGTACTGGTTTCCATGGTTAGCAGTACCAGAGGAAGCCTTCTGATCTGACTTTCATACAGCACTTTTATCATCTGGTCGCCATTGTTTTTTAGTGCGTTATCTCTAAAACTAATTTTTGCTGAGGAGCCAGATCAGGAGTCGGAAAAACTATGGCTTGCGACCCATGTATGGCTCTTTTCATGAGTATGTATGGCTCGGAGGCAAAAATGATTGCATGCAAATTTTATCCATGTCACGCAAAACTTGATTAGTCGAAAGCGACTGTAAAGCAAACAAAGCCAAACCAATGCTAGACTAGAGCAGTTCTGTCCAGTAAATATATGGCACATTTCTAACTACAGTTTACAGTCAAGGTGTCACACCAAAAAAACATCTCTAAGGAATCCTTTACATGGAAACCTATTTAATAAGCCGCGTTCACAGTTGAGATACCTCAACGGCACACTCACCCCTGTCTCTCGCCCTGCGCCGTCTGCGCCAAAAGTAAATACGTTGGCAACCTCGTTTACAGAATTTTCTGACATTTTTACAAAAGTATGATGCTTGCACCTTGTTTTGAGACCACTATTTATGAAAAGAATGAAGGTCAAAATGAGCTTCAACGATCATAGCTAATTGCGTAAGGGAGACACGTTTAAAGTAGTATATTTGTTGATATGGGACACATATTGCATTATTCTTATTTCATAAATGTTATCGAATCATCAAATTTAACACAGAAAGCAAAAGCTTTTGTCTGGGTAGCAAGTTTAGCTGGTTTGGTCTCCAAATGTATGATGTGGCTCTTTCCCTAAATAAAATCCCAATATTTTGCTTTTTTTGCTTTACCACCCATGGGACAGGTGGTAAAGGTAAAGTAAAAGTAAAGGAAAAGTTGAAAAAAATTTACAAAAAGTATATAAGTGTACTATATAGGTCTGAAGAAGTATGGAAAAAAGTACAAAACTAGTAAAAAGTACTGAAAAGTATAAAAAAAAAGTACTGAAAACTAGTAAAAACGGCCATGAAAAGGTTGTACAAAAACTATGACATGGTACTAAAAAGTATGAAGAAAAACCTTGTTGAAGTAATCTTAGACGTAAGTGTCAGGGGATGCTCATGCTTCCTTCACTAGCCACATGGGATTTTGAGTGGAATGAAAGAGCTAGCTAGCGTCACAGTCAAAAAGGACATTGTGATTTAGTTAGCACATTGCCATCAAACTGACATCCGGTGTTTGTCTGCTGCTTTGATTTTAGCTCAGTGTGGCGGTGATCTGACTGGACCGGGCGGTGTTATCCTGTCACCTAACTGGCCCGAGTGGTACGGCGAGGGAGAAGAGTGTGCTTGGAGCGTCCACGTTGGAGAGGACAAGAGAGTCCTCGTGGACGTGCAACTGTGAGGAAAACAGCCGTTGCTTGACGGGCGAACGCACTGACGGATTATCCAATTTGGCAACCAGCTTGGTTGGACAATCTCATTGATTGACAAGAGAGTCTGCCAAGAGACTGATGCCACTGTGCAAATGACTTTAACATTAGCATGTAGCACAGGGGTCGGTAACATTTTTGTTTCAAAGTGCCATGAATGCGAAATATTTAGATTTTTTTTTTCAGTGAGAGCTGCACAATATTTTGGGACAAAAATAGAGCAAAACCCCTAAACCTTGCTGTACTACAGACAAATGTTGTTCTTTAGTGCATTTTATGTCACAATGTGACATCATTTTATGAACTATATAAACTAATAATAATAATGTTTGAGCCTGTGTCTCACATCAACAAATATCCCACTTTAAATTTGACTCCATCCTGCAGTTACCTACGATAGTTGAAGTTCATTTTGACTGTCATTTTGTCATTAATAATAGTTTCAAAACAAGGTGCAAGCAAAGTTCTTTTAAAAAATGTCAGAAAATACTGCAAACAATAAGAATGCAGACGTGGTCACAGATCTAACTTTGGGAGTCGAGTGGTCATTATTAGTCTTCCATTCCGTTTTATAGAAGCAAATCTCCAACATCTTTGAAATCTACAAACATTCGTCATAGGAGTCTCGCGAGCGTTGTTAATCATTCAGTTTTTTTTGTAAATAGTGCAAACTACATGTTTAGAAATATCAATGAAATAGTAAAAGGTGGATGTCAAACCTACATGCATATTGTGCATCCCATTGGCTAAAAATATTTAAAAACAATCCTAATGAAATTTCTTCATACTAGCTTTAAAAGTAGAAAAACGCTACAGTGCTTCTTCTGCTGGTGGTAGAAATGCAGTATTGCACTCCCGTCCTCAAGACAGATGACTCTTATCTCAGAGCCAGATGCACTCCTGAAAAGAACCACACCTGGCTCGCGAGCCATACATTCCCGACCCCTGATGTAGCATGAATGTGATGCTCACTTTCTTGACATTCTGACTGACGCCACCGCGGAAAAGACTTTAAGCATTAGCATGTAGCATGTGTGTGATGCTCACTTTCTTTCTTAGCCTGAACATCAGCGACGGGGACGTACTGGCGGTGACGGACGGTGATGAGGGCGCCGCCCGATCCCTCGGCCACTACTCGGGGGGCCACGCCCCGTTCAAGCTTTTTTCCAGCACCCCTGACCTCAGCATCACCTTTCATTCGGACCCATCTGGACTTGTGCTGGGCAAAGGGGAGGGGTTCATTATCAATTACATGGGTGAGGAACGCTCTGCACTCGTGTTTCTCAACCGGTGGGTCACGGGTCTTTGCCGAGGTAAAATAATAAGAGAAAAAAACAAATTGCTGAGGGTGATTTACACTCCTTAACAGTAGATAACGTTAAAGCCCTGCAAATGTGGGTAAAAACCTACCACACCATAGAAAAAGACTATTTTTTTCACATATGTTGATCATAGCTTAAGCAGCAGTGAATTTATGACACGTGGATTTTATTATATTAACGGCAAAGCTACTAGTAAGGTGTAGCATTTTGGATCTCATCAAAATGCAGCTAATTGAGCATTTAAGGGACAATATGTAGCATTTGACCACTAGATGTCGCTGTATTCTGTAGCACAACCAAAAATCAGTGTTCAAAATCATAAGGAAGATTGCATACTACGGAGACACAAAGTGACCAAACTGCACTATTTCTTTTCTCATTTTTTTGCCATGAATTGCGCAAGCATTTATTGGGTACCAGTAGCAGCAAGATGGCTGACCATTATAATGAGGCTCATGTTATGTCAAATAAATGCAGCTGGACCACAATGGATTGTTTGAGCGGGCCCAACCGGGATAAAAATGTGCTTTACCGGGCCGTACTCTCAGCAGTAGTTACCCGGGGATAATGGCTCTCCGCTACAGCCGTGCATTTCATTTAAGGTGGCCTAGAACGTCAAACCTCCGGACAAAAGTGCCTTCCGCCACTCCTCTCTTGCACCAATATGAGGTTAGGGATAATGGATCGTGGCAACATAAGTGCAGTTCATTTTACGCATGAAGAATGGAAAAAAGGCAACCATGTATGACACAAATTTGCTCCCTCTCCCCATATTTTCAGCAATGGTCAACTGGGGATAATGAATCATTGCCAGCCCATGCATTTCATTTTAGGCTGGGAAGACAAAAGTACCCTTGCTTGCACCAATATGGGATTGGGGATAATGGATCTTGGCCACATTGGTGCTGTTCATTTTAATCTGAAAAAACCTAAACAAGAGCCACCACGCATTACACCAATATGCTCTTTCAACCCCTGCTATCAGCAATAGTTGACTGGGTATAATGGATCACAGCCAAACAGTGCAGTTCATTGTAGCCGGGCTTCAATGGCACGTTTCACCGTCCCAAACGGGAAATAAATTACGCTCTGCCGGCTCATGTTATGTCAAATGAATGCAAATTTTTTAACCTATGAGTATTAAAATGCATGCAATACATGTATTTTTTTGCTTATTATTATAAATATTTTCTATAATATTCTAATATTATTGCTAAAAGTTGTTTTGGATTTACTAGTCATTTTGATTCTTAAGAGAAGTGGAAGTTTTTTCTCGATTTTGGTCATAGCGTGTAATTAGGGTGGGTCGTTGGGTCCTGGAGACTGACCAGTTGAGAACCACTTTCCTGCACAAAATGCTAGAAGCTAACATGCCTAAGTTCCCCATTCTCCTGTCGCAGAGGTCTCCCACAACGACTCTTGCACCGACTTGCCCGAGATCCAAAACGGTTGGAAGACGCGCCTGGACGGCACGGCGCTACGCGGCACCCGCATCACCTACAAATGCGACCCCGGGTATGACTTGCAGGGCGGCGCCACCCTCATTTGCCAGCTGGACCTCTCGTGGAGCGCTCAGCCGCCATCTTGCCAGAAGAGTCAGTAACGAGCTAGCCGTAAACTGTTTCACTATCATATAAAATCGATAGCCCGGATTTGGCCTCCTCACCTCGTTCTTCTTTTAGTCATGTACTGTTCAGACCCCGGTCACGTGGAGCATGCCACCCGCTCACTGTCGGACCCCAAGCTGCTCGTGGGCACCACCGTCCGGTACCACTGCAGCCCTGGGTACATCCTACAGGGCGGCGCTACTATAACCTGCTATGGTCGTGAGCCAGGGACACCCGTGTGGACTTCACACCTCCCACGATGTGCACGTAAGTCAACTCTAATTGGAAGGAACAAAGGTCCGACTGGGAAGATCAACTACTGCTGTGAGTGAGGGGTGGCAGAGTTTATGTTTTACTTCTTAGTATTTTTTTATGCGAAGCACAAAGCCCGCAACCGTTTGAAAAGATGTCCGCGACCCTCTCATGGATCATGATCCCCTAGTTGAGAAACACTGAATTAGATTACATCCTCTCAAAAATACTTTTTTCAATATTTTTATTCAATACCAACAAACTCCAACAAATTTTCACTGGTTACCCTCCACTTGGACAAATATTTCACAATGGTAACACAGGGTTTCCTTGAAAATGCTTGAATTTTAATGTTGCATTTTCTATCTACCTACCTACCTACCTACCTACCTACCTACCTACCTACCTACCTACCTACCTACCTACCTACCTACCTACCTACCTACCTACCTACCTACCTACCTACCTTCCTTCCTTCCTTCCTTCCTTCCTTCCTTCCTTCCTTCCTTCGCCCCCCCCCCTCCCTCCCTCCCTTCCTTCCTCCCTCCCTTCCTCCCCTCCAAACCCTCCCTCCCTATCTCCCTCCCTCCCTTCCTTCCTTCCTTCCTTCCTTCCTTCCTTCCTTCCTTCCTTCCTTCCTTCCTTCCTTCCTTGGTCATATCCCTCAAGAGGGGTGACCGACAGCAAGACACACACATACAATAACAAAGAAAATAAAAGGGAAATGAATAGCAAAAAAAACACACAAAAATAAAGAAAATTCAAAAAAAAGGGAAAAAGTTGACACAACACACTCTTCTGTTCAACAGCCGGGCCTGACAACTTTCACTGGTTTACCCCTGCCGCATCCTACGGGTGCCCAGCCCATCTTTAAGAACGCGTCCACAATCCCACTATCCTTTCACAACACCTCTCCACTCCTTTCTAAGGCTTGAAAAATGCTTGGAATTTTGGGTGAAGTTTTTGCAAATACTTAAAATTGTTGCCATGTTTCTCGGCAGTCCGACCACGCATTGAATAAAAAACATTTAAAAATAGGTTTTCTTAAAAATGACACCACCATACAGCACAAAATGTATTACTGTAGTGCAAGGATTACATATCAATTACGGACATCATCCAAGGTCGCGTTTCCCAGTGGTAAATCGCAATAGGAAGAACTTCAGATTCAGATTCAGATTCAGATTCAGATCTACTTTATTGTCATTCTAGTACACGTGTATACAGAACGAAATGTCGATGCATCTGACCCCCACAGTTTCCTTGAATGTACAGATATAAATAATGTTGTATTGTATATTGGCTACGTATAGTATTTTACCATAGTGCCGATAGTGCAAGAAGAGTAGCTAACCAGATGTGCAAAATGGGCAGTCAGGTTAACAAGTCAGGTACACAGTAACATTAACACTGTAACAATAACGCTGTAATTACAATAGTGCAGAGAGCAATGTGCAAGGAGTGGCAAGCTATAAAAAAAAAACTGCCAGTAGTGCAAAAAGTCAGATTAGCAGCCGTTTAGATTTAAGTTAACTATATGTTAGATTGACCATTTAACAGTCTAATGGCCAGGGGGACTAGACTATTGCGGAGCCTGGTGGTCCTGCACCGCACACTGCAGTACCTCTTCCCAGAGGCTAGCAGAGTGAACAGTCCATGATGGGGGTGAGAGGGGTCCCCGGTAATGTTTTTAGCATGGGATAGGCAGTGCTTCTGGCCAATGTCCTGAATGGAGGGAAGTGTAGTCCCGATTATTTTCTCTGCTGTCCTCGTTACCCTCCTCACACTACCCCAGTCGGTAGCGCTGCAGCCTCCACACCACACAGAGATACAGCTGGTCAGGATACTCTCTATGGTGCCCCTGTAGAATGTAATGAGGGAGGGTGGGGGCAGGTGGGCTCTCCTCATCCTCCGCAGGAAGTACAGGCGCTGCTGTGCCCTCTTAACCAGTGATGCAGTGTTCACGGACCAGGTGAGTTTGTTTGTAATGTGCACCCCTAGGAACTTGATACTGCTGACAACCTCCACAGCCTTGTTGTTGATGCAAAGTGGGGCATGGTTGGGCTGGTTTTTCCTAAAGTCGACAATGATCTCTTTAGTTTTGTCGACATTCAGGACCAGGCTGTTGTCCCTGCACCAGCCCACCAACTGCTCCACCTCCTCTCTGTAGGCCAGGTCGTTGTCATCCCTGATGAGGCCCACCACTGTTGTGTCGTCAGCATACTTCACGATGTGGTTTGTGGCGGACCTAGGGACGCAGTCGTGTGTCATCAAGGTGAACAGCAAGGGGCTTAGGACGCAGCCTTGGGGGGAGCCCGTGCTGAGGTAGATGACATCTGAACTGTTCTGACCTATCCGCACTGATTGGGGTCTGTCACAGAGGAAGTCCAGCAGCCAGTTCCGCAGGGGGGTGTTGAAACCCAGGAGTCTCATTTTGTCTACCAGATGTTGTGGGATGATGGTGTTGAATGCTGAACTGAAGTCCAGGAACAGCATCCGCACATGGGTGTTCTTCTCCTCTAGATGTGTCAGGCTCAGGTGAAGCGCAGAGGAGATGGCATCCCTGGTGGAGCGGTTTGTCCTGTAGGCAAACTGAAAGGGGTCGAATGAGGAGGGGAGACTGGAGGTGATGTGCTCTTTAACCAGTCTCTCAAAGCACTTCATTAGAACTTCCTGCAACTGAAAATGTATACCCACCCCTATACCGCTAGACATTTGTCTAAAAAACAAAGATATTGGTGATTTACTCAAGATCTAAAAATCATATGTCATGATTAAAAATTGCATATGTAAATCGGCAATATGTTGGCTCTGCAAAATACAAAAATTCACACTGGATTTTGTCTTTTAATGGAACTGGAGAAATTGGAAAATCGACTTTAAAGGTCCTTAAAATGTGCTTGAATTCGTCCATGAAAAAAGGGGTACGGACCTTGGTTACATGACAGTTTTCACTGGTCCAAGCAACTCCTTTGTTCGCTAATGCTGACGGGAAGAGAAAATAGTCCTGCAGACGGAAGACAACAATTCATAAGTAAAACCATGCGCTAAAGAAGGCTTGAATTGCAGGAGAAGACTCCCTTTCTTGTGCCAACCCTGGCGTCCCTGACAACGGGTACCAGCTGATGCCCAAGCACCTTTACCTGCCCGGGGAGACGCTAGCCTTCATCTGTTACCACGGCTACCAGCTAGTGGGCGACGTCGCCATCAAGTGCGTCCAGGGAAGCCCATCCTATTGGAGCGGCCCACTGCCGATCTGCCGGGGTGAGACTGCCGTCCGTCAAAGCCGTCTTGAATAACAATTTTTCAGTTTTTTTTTTCTTTTTTTGCGGATTGGGCGCGGGGGTGGGGGTTTAGTGATTATCACAGTTATTTAAACATTTGTGTAGTCAGGGAAGCTTGATCATGGAAAGATAACATTAAAACTGTATTGAATATTAAGATTTGTTCAGATGATTTTTTGTTTTTAAAATTGCAGAGACTCCACCATCTGTTGAATTGTGTGTGAGAAATAAAAAGTTATACAAAAAAAGAATTTAAAAAATTGCAGAATATTACCGTAAATTTCGGACAATAGAGCGCACCTGATTATAAGCCGCAGCCACCACATTTTGAGAGGAAAACCGATTTTGTACACACACAAGCCGCACCTGTATGTAAGACGCATGCGCCCAAATTTAAAAAATATAACACAAACACAAAATTAACCCAAAACCGACTTCAAGTCCCGCGATTGTAACTAAATGGGGTTTTGGGGTTTTTAAGGGTTATTGTTCTATCTTCGTTATTCATTATCCATTATCCGTTATCGGTCAGTTCATAATACGCTACAAAGCCTAGGAGCCGGGACACTTACTCTCAGCCAAAAGGCCAAGCTAAGGCCCTAGCTCTAAAGCCTTGCTGCGATCATTGCGAATGCACCGTTCCCGGAGGTACTGCAATACCGGGCCGATGCGTGGAGTGGACAGAGCAAGCTCTTATTCCATCTCCGGATTGCAAAAATCAAAGATCATGGCAAATGGCCAAACTAAGGACCTAGCATCAAGGCCAAGCTAATGACGAGAAAGATGGAGACGGCTTACCGTGAATTTCATAATTGCAGTACACAATTCTAGAAAGGTACTCAGTTCCACAACCCTAACCACTAGCTTACAATACTAGAACTGCAGTTGACATGTCCTTCATTAAAGTCTACAGTCCAAAAATCACAGCCGGCAAAATGAACGGAAAATGATACTTAAGGTTTGATGCAGACCTGCAGAGTCCAGGTCCCGTTGAAAGTAATCCAAGGAAAAAAGTGTATATTTCCAAAGGTAAGGGTGGGAAAAATATATCAGATGAAGACATTTACTCACGCAACTCCTTTTTCTTTAACCAACTTTTTACCTTCTCTTCTTTCCTTGTCTGTCCCTCACCTTTAGCGGTCCCCACTTAAACTCGGCCCCCGCGTTTGTTCCGCCCCTCATTTTTCGTTCACCCGTGCAAAACATATCAGAATAAGTGTCTAAAATAAATACAAATAAATACAAAACAAAAATATACAGTTGCAAATACATATTATACATGGGTTACACATATTTTCAAAGCTTTAATAATAATAATATAGCTTTGACAGGGCAGTTAATGGTAGCAACACTCGAGTGCCGCTAGCGGCCGTTAGAAAAATTACACAAATTGGCCGCATTACTGAATAAGCCGCAGGGTTGAAAGTTAGGGAAAAAAGTAGCGGCTTATAGTCCGGAATTTACGGTATATTGTATTCTTAAAACAATAACTGAGCGCCTGCAGATGCATAGTGAGGCATGAAAGGGTAATAATGAGACCAAAGATTTGCATAATCATGTTAAATCTTTATTTTTTTCAGTGGTAAAGTTCTTTCTCTAACGGCACCATTTTTTTTTCAAGATGGATGAATTTTTACTTTATATTATGAATACTATCAATACAATTAGTATGCAATGCAGTACTGTGCTGAGCGTCTGCTAATGAGGAGTCAGGCATGCCATTTTCTTGCCTCATGGCAGATGGCAGTAGTGTGATACAGGATTTTGATTTGACAGACTCCTCAGCACTCAACTATAGAATTATTGATATTAATACTCAAGTTTGGTCATCCAGTAATGTTTTTTTCATTTATTGGACTTTTTTTTTCATAATAGAGAATTACTTATATATTGGTGCTTCTATTCAGAAAGATCAGGACATAAACGTAATTTATTAAACAAGGTGAGACAATTTTTTCCATGCATCATATGTATATATATATATATATATATATATATATATATATATATATATATATATATATATATATATATATATATATATATACTGTATATATATATATATATATACTGTATATACACTGTATATATACTGTATATATATAAATACAGGGTTGGGTCGGGTTACTTTTACTTGATTACTTCCAATTATTTTTGGATTACTCCAATACCAAACATGCTAATAAAAGACAAAAGAAACTAAATATGAATAAAATTATGACTAACACCACGTGGTAAGCTTTCTCTCCTGGCTTTGATCTTTGGCAAAACTAACATAAAATGCGACAGAAACAAAATGAAAATAAATCCAAATAGCTTGCCAACATCATTTTTGCCAATCCATGTATTCCGTTACTCCCCAAGCCTGCACACGATTTAGTAATTTTATTCATATTTAGTTTATTTTGTCTTTTATTAGCATATTTGGTATTGGAGTAATCCAAAAGTAATTGAAAGTAATCAAGTTAAAGTAACCCTACCCAACCTGTATACAGTATATTTATATATGTATATATATATGTGGTTGTGCTACACATTACAGTGACATCTAGTGGACACATATAAAACACCAATCCTTTAAGAACAGTGTAATTTCTATCAGCGCTACTTTTGTGGGGAAAAACACATTCGTCCACAACCTCACCCGTATCCTAGTTTCAGCGCCCCTCGACTCAATTAAGTTTGAGACCCCTGGTTTTTATGTCTTGCAGCTGACCACGCCTGTTTCGCCAACCACGCTTTAGAAGGTAAGTTCGGGCGTGCACGCGCTCGTGGGCGCTGCCAACAACCGTATTCCTGTGCACCAGTGTCACACGCCGGTGTCGACGTGGGAGCAGCCGCGGACGTCGGCAGTTTGGCGTTGGCCGGCTTGGTTCTGGTTTTCCTGATGTCGGCGTTGCTGGGCGCCATATACGTTCTGGCCACACGGTGGGATTTAGATAGATAGATAGATAGATAGATAGATAGATAGATACTTTGTTCATCCCCGAAGGGAAATTCCCATTTCCAGCAGCATCCCTGAGCTGAGAACAATCGAGAACAATCGAAAATAACACGGGAGCTGCTGGAGTGGCTGCCATTCGTGACGGCGCCGGAAGAAAAGATTCAATTTGAATCATGTACAAACAAACAAACAATTGAATCATGTACAAACAAACAAACAATTGAATCATGTACAAACAAACAAAATATTCATGTTTCAATAAGTGGAGTGTTAATAAAATGGGGGGAAAATAATTTCTGATACTGATATAACCAAGCACCACTCCAAAGAGTACGCGGTGTCAGGTACCGCTAACCCGTGCTTGATTTTGCCTCCTACCAGGTGCCGTCCTGGGGCCGACCTCGGTTTGCCCCTGGTCTACCCGAACCCCTACCGGCAGATTGCCGCGGAGGCCGAGTTTGACAACCCCATCTATGAGGTGGGCGGTGCGGTGAGTGTCTTTGGATTACTTAAGTGTTTCTCAACTATTTTTGAGCTAACGCACACTTTTTTCTTTATTGAACTATCGAACTCTCAAACCTGAAAATGTCTTAAGTATTTTTTTACCTTTTTAAACATCAAGAGAGGCAAAGTAGCATAACTTTGGGACCACGGAGACCTGATATATAGTCGCAGGCTTAAACCAGCCATATAAATATACTCAGTCACGTCCATTTCTCACATTAAAAAAAATTCAAAAATGAACACATTGTGCTGCAGTCATACTCCTTTGCGGGCCGAAAACTGCGACGGCATATGAGGAAAATATACGCGATAAATAAACACCTGCTACACAAAATATTCGTTTGACCAACACTACTTTTTAGAAAGGTTCCAAGCATTTATGTGTAATGACAACAGTCTGCAAAGAAGTTTCTTAATCGCGACACAGTGTGTTACTTTTCTTAGACATTTCCCCGCTGATTCAGTAAAATCGGTGATCTCACTCCATTAGTACAGTATATTAGATTAGCCACTACTTTTTAGAAAAAATCCAAGAGTTGTGTAATAAATTTTCTTGCACAAATGCAGATAAATTGCTGTTGACTGCAGCGCTAGTTGATTGACATCGACATCTGTGGAGACAGACTGCAGGAGTTTCGTAAGAAAAAGAAAGTGATAAAAAAGAGAGAGAAGAGAAAAAGAGAAATGAAATGAGAAAGAGAGAAAAAAAAGGTTGATAGAAGTTTGCAGCCCTTTGAGACTTCTTGGGATAAAGGGCTATACAAATAAAGATGACTTGACTTTTCAAGTCAACGAAGACCTCCCGAAGCACTTTACAATGTGCTTCACACTTACCTGTTCACACACACCGATAGTTTTGGAGAGGATGTCATTGGGCGTCGCCCCAAAATATACGCAGAGAGGAGATATGGCAAAAAGGGAACGCTCTTTATTCAGAACTGTTCAGCATCGTTCTAGAACCGTTCGGCTTTATACTGTGCTGAAAACATCTCGTGATGTTTTTTCCCGGCTTGCTTAATCAAGAGCTTGTGACTTCCTGTAACAACATTACCTCATGACTCATGACCGCCTGATGTCTTCACATAATAGGCTACTGTCAGCTCGAAGGCTTACAGTTAATCCACAACAATAGCAGTGTCAGACAATAGCAGTGTCAGTCATGCAAGGCTTATCGGGAGCAAGGGCACTATGACATATAACACAGACGAGCTGGGAATCGAACCTGTGAGCTCTTGATCCCAAGACGAGCGCTTTACCTCCTGAGCTACAGTTTAACGTTTACCTGTAGTTTTGATATAATTGAGTGTATTTTCTTTCACTTTTTCCCAGTTCAAATATAAGCACGTTGCATACATGTGGCCATGTTTAAAAACATTTATCGACAACATATACAATAAAACGAATATCAATATAAAATGTACATGGTATCTATTCAATGTCCTTCAAAGTCTAATTACTCATCACATACATAAAGACTTGTTCTCCTCGTCGGGATTATTTGCGTTTATTTTCAGATTCAGATTCAGATATACTTTATTGTCATTCTTGTACACGTGTATACAGAACGAAATGTCGATACATCTGACCCGCACAGTTTCCTTGAATGTACAGATATAGATAAAATGTTGTATTGAGTTGGAGCATTGAAATACTAATAATATACTAAATAATTATAGCTATGAGTATTATACAATAGTGCAAAGAGTGCAAGAGGAGCAGCTAACCAGATGTGCAAAATGGGCAGTCAGGTGAACAAGTCACTATACAATAACAAAAACACTGGAGTACGAAAGTGCAGAAAACAGATGTGCAAAGGAGTGCAATGTATAAGAAAACTGCCAGTAGCGCAAGGACAAAAAAAACAAAAAAAAACAAAAAAAACATGTACAGATTAGCAGCTGTTTCCTCAAGTCAAACAGAACAGAATAATGCAAAGTAATGCAATGAACCCGCAACCGTCAATCCCCAAAACCCGCCCTTAAGAAGCACACACGCAAATTAGAAAATCTGCTACAGCCGGTGCCAAGGGGGCGGGGCCAGCCGGTCGCCTCGGCGACCATGCTGGACATGACAGTACCTGCTGATCATATTGAAACACTATAACGCGGAAAATAATGTGCGGCATTATTTTGTGTGGCAGGTGCCACATAATTTAGCGGATTAAGCTACCGTAATTATTAATTGTTTTATTATTTTTGCGCCACATTCGATAAGGTGTCGCGATTGAGAAACACTGGTTTAGCATTAGCTTAGCTTTATCCACCTCTTCTACTTTGTGTGCAGGACTCACGTGAATACGAAGTGTCCATTTGAAGAGCGCTGCAGCGAAGACCCCGCCCATTCCCTCCCGATAAGGAGGTCATGTAAATAACTGAGAAGATGTCCCGCCCCTTTTGCGGAGAGGCCAAGTGGGCGGAGCAAAGATCTTGCTGCTGGGGAGCTACATTAAGTGGCGCAATGAGGGTTTTTTTTAAAATGTCACATTTGTAGAACTAGGAACTCTTCTTATTACATCACAACGATACGATGATTTTTTTTTTTAAATTTCGCTTCTCATAAAAGGATGCTAAGCTAGCGTTCAAAAGAAGTTCCAAGACTAGCCCGTTTTGTCGGTTTTATCGTACCGTGGCGTGTTTCTTAGAATCCTGATGATGTCTCATTCATGCATTCATGTTATACGATGACAACCGGTGCGTTGCGGAGATGAAGGAATATGTGGAAATTGAGGTCTTTCAAATGAATGTGTACAGTATTGTATATAATTGTGTGTTTGCGGGCGTGTGTGTCAAGGAATCATTACAGAAAATAAAAGCTTGCTTGTACAGAGAGCAATCGTGAGGTTTAAAGTCATACAGAAGAAAAAACGGGCAAAATGTAGGCAGGTCGAGGATTGGATTCGGCTGCTTGGAGTGGTTAGTGTTCGGGAGCTACAATACCCAATTTTGCTGCCAGAGGGCGATAGAGATCACTGAGCTTAAGTACTTAAGTACTATAGTCATAGTCAGTCCTTTCACTCGCCTATAGTCAGTCCATCAGCAAACCTCCGTTTTCACAAGACAAGTATTTTTGACTCTGACTCCCGTCGGTCCCGTTTTGTCACCCGTTTTACACTACCATTTGTCTCCTGCTACGAGACATTTTTTGACCCTTACCACGATTTGATCTTCCGTCCCGGCTAACAACCCTTTTTTTGACCCCGACCACGTTTTGATCTCCCGTCCCGGCTAATGACCTGTTTTTCTGTCTAACTACACTACGATTACCAGCTCGGTGGCCTTGTGGGTAGGGCGCCCGCTCCGAGACTGGGAGGTCGCTGGTTCAAGCCTCGGCCGAGTCATACCTGAGATTTACAACATTGCTACTCATTGCCTCCCTGCTCGGCGCTCGGCATTAAGGGTTGGAATTGGGGGGTTTGGTCACCTAATGACTCCCAGCACAGCAGTTGGGTCTAATATGGCGGCGCCCTGTTTGGCTGCAGCTACATCGGCTCGCTACAGTTTAACTGTGCGGGTCAGATGTATCGACATTTTGTTCTGTGTGCATGGGCACAAGAATGACAATAAAAGTACCGTAAATTCCGGACTATAAGCCGCTACTTTTTTCCCAAACTTTCAACCCTGCGGCTTATTCAGTGATGCGGCCAATTTATGTAATTTTTCTAACGGCCGCCAGCGGCGCTCGAGTACAAAAGGTAAGATTTAGACCGGTTGAGGAAGACTGCAACTTCTTGGCTTGTGCATAAGTAAATTAGCGTAAACATACCCTCATTATGCAAAATGCAAAAAGAAAGGCACATGACGCAGCTTTCAAGCTAAAAGCAATCGAGGAGTCCCATAAAGAAGGAAACAGAGCTAATTCACGTAAACTTTGCATAAACAAATTGATGGTGAGACGCTGGAAACGGCAGCGGGAAGAACTGGAGAAATGTAAAAAGGCGAAAAAAGCTTTCCGAGGTAATAAAACTAGGTGGCCCGAACTGGAAGACCTCCTAGAAGACTGGGTGAACACACAGAGAGCAGATGGCCGAGGTGTTTCGACTGTGCAGATCAGACTGAAAGCAAAAACAATCGCCACCGAAAATAAAATTCCGGATTTCAAAGGAGGACCGTCGTGGTGTCTTAGATTTATCAAACAAAATGTCTGTCCGACAGGAGATATATATTTAGTAAATATATATTTTTCCCATCCTTACCTTTGGAAATATACACTTTTTTCCTTGGATTACTTTCAACGGGACCCGGACTCTGCAGGTCTGCATCAAACCTTAAGTACCAGTATAATTTTCCGTTCATTTTGCCGGCTGTGATTTTTGGACTGTGTACTTTAATGAAGGACATTTAGTTTCAATCGCGGGACTTAAAGTCGGGTCTGGGTTAATTTTGTTTTTGTGTTACATTTTTAAATGTGGGCGCATGCGGCTTATATACAGGTGCGGCTCGTGTAAGTACAAAATCGGTTTTCCTCTTAAAATGTGGTGGGTGCGGCTTATAATCAGGTGCGCTCTATAGTCCGGAATTTACGGTAAATTCTTCTTCTTCATTTCCCGCTCCGGATGATCCACTTCCGCATTCAGAACACGCTCCGATCTCGTGAGCGGCTTGCCTCCTGCGTCCAGTGAGCACCGGATCGCTGACGCTGCTTTTCCTCTATATTTCAATATACTTGTGAGTAACGTTACGCATCTGGGTCCTACTTCTGTTCTAGTCATGACAATTATTTACATACACAAAAATCCTTTGCTGTATCGCGGGTTACTAGCGGTTTTGCTACTTCGCAGATTTTCCTCATGCATTGTGTTCTCCATCCTGATTGGCTAATCGGAGGAGGGGGCTTTCTATCACCAACAAAGTTGGACTTCTAGATCCGTTAAACTTGCTTTAGGGACACACTGGGTTTTTTGGTGCTCCCTAGTGGCTCCCTGGCGCTTTTTCCAAAACGTTTGATAATGGAAAATGTATGGTTTCTGTAGGACACAACTGGATAGTGAATGCAATTTTCCATAAATCAGGTAACCAGCTGCAGCTGGCACCAAACGAGCGGGCACAGGTGAGTGTAACGAGCAGGGTTGGGTAGGGTTACTTTAACTCGAAAACTTTTAATAACTTTTGGATTACTCCAATACCAAATATGCTAATAAAAGACAAAAGAAACTAAATATAAATAAAATGACTACATTTTGTGCAGGCTTGGGGAGTACGGAATACATGGAACGGCAAAAATGATGTTGGCAAGCTGTTTGGACTTATTTTCATTTTGTTTCTGTCGCATTTTATGTTCGTTTTGCCGGAGATCAAAGAGATCAAAGCCAGGAGAGAAAGCTTACCACGTGTTGTGAGTCATCATTGTATTCATATTTAGTTTCTTTTGTCTTTTATTAGCATATTTGGTATTTGAGTAATCCAAAAGTAATTAAAAGTAATCCAGTTAAAGTAACCTTACCCAAGCCTGGTAACGAGTAATCATGACAATAATAAATGCCCAAAAACATCATCGTAGCCATTATTTAGTTTTTCTATGAGGCTAAAAATGGTCATTGACAAAAAAGTGTCTCTGAAATCCCTTTTCTCAATGTACAAAAACAAGAAAACAGGAATGAAATGTTTTATTGGAAAGACTTTCCGTCATATCTTGAACTGATAATGATGGGTCACCATAACGTTTCCAGTTCAACTGTCAAGCGTTGGAAATGCTCCTTCAATCTTCCAGCAGTATTGCGGCTGTCAAAGAAGAATACGGAATGAAATGTGCTGTTCCACTACAATTATTATTTTTATTTCGACTAGCGTGCACGGTGACCCACTTTTTACGCCGCAGTACTCGTTGCACTCTGCCTTGCTATAGAACTTGTTGCCGTTGGTCTGGCAGAAGCCCGCTTTGTAGGGTACGCACTCACCCAGAGTGGAATCGAACGACCAGTTGGGGGGCTCACCCGTGCAAGCCACCGCCGTCAGGGGGAGTCGACACACCGCTGCAAGAGGGGAAACACACAGATGACTATGAAGTAATATCTTAAAAAAATGAAAAATATTTATAAGATAATAGTCATCATACAGTGAACCCCTGTTGATCATGAAGGATATATTCCAAAAAGAACCCTTGAGCTGCGAAATCCAATGATTATACCATTGAATGCTCTATAATACATTGGAACCAGAGGTGGGTAGGATAGTCAAAAATGTTACTCAAGTAAAAGTACTGTTGCTTCGGAATATTACTCAAGTAGAAGTAAAAGTATTGCAATTACTTACTTGAGTAAAAGAAAAAAAGTGAAAAAAAAAAAAAATTACTTAATTTACTGAATAACTGTAGCAACGTCGTATTTATCGATTTTTTTTAAAACAACCAATCGGATCATCACATTATCAAAATCCATCCAATCAACAAAAAATATATTTATTTTAAAAGTAGATTGAAATAATAATAATAATAATAATAATTTCCCTTGTATTGTCATTCTTTTGTAAGAACGAAATGTCGATACACCTGACCCGTTGTAGCGAGCCGATGCAGCCGCAGCCAACAGAGGGCGCCGCCATTTTACCAATGTTATAAGTCCTAGGTATGACTCGGCCGAGCAAGGTAAATTCAAGTGCTTTAATAAACAATACAATAAAAATAGTAGAAATCAAATAAATAAATTAACATGATGTAGCACCAAATAGCACAGTTAAAACCCCCATAGGTATCTTAACAGGCTCTGCAAGCATAACAACAAGCTAGCTCATGAACTCGAACAAAGGAGACATTGCATGCTGACAGCAAGTTGAGTGTTGTCCAGACTCACCTTCAGTGCGACACCTCTGCAGACACTCGCGCTCACTCAAGAAGTTGTTCTTGTTGCCCATACATCCGCCATACCTGAACATCTGGCAGCTCATCGCACTCGAGTTGTAGAAGTAGCGTTTGGATAAGCCAAAGCAGGGGCCCGCCTCCACTCCGAGTATGCACACCTCTGGCAATTTGAACACTTTACCTCTCTTTCTTTTATCACAATTTTTGAGAACCCTTACCTGTTCCGTTGAACACAAGCGTGTCATCACCGGAACCATCCAATTCCATTTCGGCCAGCACCATAGTCGGTGATATCTCCCTCCTCAGCCTCTGTTTACACAAACACGAGCATTACTAAGCATTTCATGTGTGTTCTGCCTTTGTGAAACATATAGAGTGGTCTTTGAGCACCCTCTTGTGGTTAATATGTTAACTGTTGCTGAAAGCAAAGGATCTGGAAAAAAAGGCCAAGTCAAGTCATGTCATGTTTATTTGTGACGCCCTTAATGATGGGGTTGTATTTATCCTACAGTTGACATTTAATATGTTATATGTGTTCTCAGCCATTTTGAAGAGTTCTCAGCCCGTAAGTTACTCTTCAAGGCCATGAGTTGTTTTTTTATGTACAGACTGTGTTTTTGTTCTCACATACCAACGGATGTACCCTGACTTGGAATGACCTCTTCATGCCATAACTCAGGAAGGAAAGGGAGTCATACCCAGGACAAAGGAAACCTTCCATCATCTGCCGGAAAGCAGGCCTTCGAAAGAAGACTAATCAACTCTACGTAGCAAAGGCAAAAACTGAATATTAGAAGGGAGGTTTTTCGAGGAGATCCTCAGAGCCAGAGCCGAGCCGAGCCAGAGCGCAGCAAGCAGGGCAGAGCGAGCGAAAAGATGTCTAACAGCAGAATCTCGGCGGCTCTCAATATGATGATTAATAAAGTAACTAATTATAAAGAACCGATTCTCTTTGTCCTATATTGCAGAGCGTTTTATTATAAATGTTGGAAACTTGAACCTAACACTTAATCACAAAGTGTCTCAAAGGGCTGCACAGACTACAAAATATTGCAAACCACAGACTATTATTACACCATCCCCTGATCTAAAACCTACATGATGGCAAGGAAAAACTCAAAAACCTCAACATGAGGAAAATGAAAAAACCTTGAAACACAAATCTGTGACGGCAGCATAGACGTCGACTTTTGAACACTAGTCAAGTCAAGCCATGTTTATTTGTGACGCCCTTAATCACAAGGCGTCTCAAAGGGCTGTACAGACTAAAATTACTACTACACCATCCCCTAATCTAAAACCTTTATGAGGGTTAGGAAAAACTCAAAAACCTTAGCAGTGCAAATACTTTTTTTGTTGTTGCTTTGGATAAAAATTGGCCATAAGTAGAGGTAAGATCAAGCTTCAGCTTGGGCTGGAATGGGCCTAAAACGTCAATTATTATTTACGTTCGGGATTGGGCCGGGCTTTTCTCTCTCTCTCGCTGATTTTTTTCTTTTAATTGTCCGCCCGTCATTGTTTTTTGTTTCTTTTTCTTTGTGGAGGATGCAGGTGATGGATTCCGTCTCATGTCTGCACGCTCCTCATTTAAATAAAAAATGTCAGCCAGAGAGAAGCCCCCCTCTTCCCGAGTCCTCAAATCAAGATAATTTATCGGGTTCGGGTTAGGTCGGGCTTTAATACCTGTGGGCCTGGGTCGGGGCTGGATTTTCTAGGCCCGATCTTACCACTATCTGTAGGTATGAAACTTATTGTATTCACCTGAAGATTATTTGAATGAAAATGTTTGTTTATGGTAACTTTTGTACAAAAATTCGCACCGTTGAATGATTTGACGTTAGCATGTCTTAGCTTCGCCTAGAATATTTCTGTGTAATTAGCAAGCTAACAGGATTTTTCTGTACTTTAGGGTGACCTTATAAGGGTATGGCTGAGGCCATTGTCCAAAAAAATATATAAATGTGTATGCAATAAATTATTAATTCATTCACTCAAAGTGGAGGAATTGTTTTGACGTCAAGATTTACAAATTATCTTGAAAAATGAACCGCGCAAAGCAAAGGACCTGTATCAATAAACCCTCCATCCCCAAACTGCGGTCTGACGATTCCTCATTTAACACTTTTCTGGTCCTTCAGACAAGAGAAGTGGTTGGATGAATTTACCTCAAAGGGACTGTGTGTTTTTTTACCTCTAGATGTCGCTGTTATATATCATGCAACTGAACAACCCTGAGGAGGACAACGGGGAGAAGCTGATTGACCCCATGGGTGAGATGGTGACCCCCGCTTGGGAGGTTTACGCCACTCGTTTGGCCAAAGCAGAGCAGCAGGAACTGCTTCTGGTGCTTAAGGACATCACGGAGAAAGAAAACATAGACCAGAACCAGGTCGCCCTCGTATTTGTGGGCAAAGACACCAGGTGAGGCCGAGTGTCGATTTGGGGCGGGATTGGTCGAAATTCCAGCGCTATGGGATTATAACGCCCATACAAAATTAATGAAGGTTAATCTTGGATTTTTTTATCTTTTAAAATTCGTAATATTTTATGTATATAGTTTCCGAGTTTCTATTTTTACGCTGGCAACTGTTTGGACAGCAAAGTAAGAGTTTAATTGATCGTGTATTTTTATCTTTTAATATTCGTAATATTATTTTATGTATATATATATATATATATATATATATATATTAGTTTTTAGTTTCTATTTTTACGCTGGCAACTGTGTGGACAGCAAAGTAAGAATTTCATTTATCTTTTAATATACGTAATATTCTTTTATGTACATAGTTTCCGCGTTTTTAGTTTTACGCTGGCAACTGTATGGACAGCTAAGTAAGGATTTCATTAATCGTGTATATTTATCTTTTTAATATTTGTAATATTTATTCCCTCAATTCACCTTCTTACACTTTAGTATATTGTGTGCATGGGTGTGTTAAGCATGTCTAGGCGTCTCGAAAGGCCGGACCTGTATATAAGCCGCATGCTCCCACATTTAGACAAGCATTTTAGGAGGAGATCAAGGTTCTGACAGACAAGCTGAAAGAGGGTGTCGCCATATGCAGGCAATACACAAAGAGGTAAGTATTAGTTTCAGGAGCGAGAAGCAGCAAGTCAACTGCAGGAGAGAGAGTGGGAAAGGTGAGATGGCACAACATTCATTTGGACAGGTAACTTAAAATTAGTTTTATCTGGTTATATCAGTATCAGAAATATTTTATTAACACTCCACTTATTAAAACATGAATATTTTGTTTGTTTGTTTGTACATGATTCAATTGTTTGTTTGTTTGTAAATGATTCAAATTGAATCTTTTCTTCCGGCGCCGTCACGAATGGCAGCCACTCCAGCAGCTCCCGTGTTATTTTCGATTGTTCTCGATTGTTCTCAGCTCAGGGATGCTGCTGGAAATGTGAATTTCCCTTCGGGGATGAACAAAGTATCTATCTATCTATCTATCTATTATTATTATTATTATTATTATCTATCTATCTATGAGTGCTAATAAGCAGGAGGGAATACAAACCTCTGAAACTCAAAGTCAAGTCATGTTTATTTGTATAGCCCTTAATCACAAAGAGTCTCAAAGGACTGCACAAACAACAGAGACAAATCCGCATCATTTTTTTTCTCATTTTTTTGCCAAGCCCTTTTTTTTTTTTTTAGGCAGCAAGATGGTGGACAATTATGTCAGCTCCCTCTAGGTGAGGCTGATGATTTGTAAAACAAATGCAAATTTCTAAACTTCTGAGTGTTTTGAAAAAATGAATGTATTTTCGCTTATTTTGCGAATATTGTTTTTGCATGAATGTTTTTGGTATCACTAGGAGACAGTAAGTGATACACACTGTCCCTTTAAATATGTTTTGAATATTATATTTGTTTTTGTTTTTTTATTAATAATGAGTTAGCTTACCTCTATTACACTTTCCATTTCTTCCATCTGTTCTCCTGGAACACATTCACCTGTAAAACCATGCAAAGAAAAAGGCGAGTGTTTTTTTTCTTATTTTAATCGATAAACAAACATAGTAATGCTCACATTACCATGATTTACTTGTCTATTTTAAGATTATAATTATCATTGTTTATTTTGATGAATATTTCATAATTTCTTGTATAGTTGCTATAATGACCAAATCTTATTTTACCATTATTGCTCTTATTTTACAACAAAATACACAAATAAATATTTAAAAAAAAAAATCATTTTTATTTTAAGCACATTTTTTAAATTCTATCAAAAATCAAGTACAAATGTATTGTATGATTCTGTTAATTATCGGCATTTTTCATTATATGACTGGAAGAGGAAAAATACAAATAGTTAAATATACATTTTACATTGTCATAATTTTCATGTTAAAGATTTTTTTCCCAATTTTAATCAATAAAAATATAGTAAATGTTGCTTTTTAAAAATATTTTTCCTTGGTTACTGGAAAATAAAAAAATATTGATTAAATATCATTTGAAGGATTCTTTGACATACTGTATACACTACTTTAAAGTATTCTTTAAATACATCGCTTAACCAGAAAAAGAAGTTATTTGTATTACATATGAAATGGAATGAAAAATCTAAAATTCATGAAATATGCAAATTCATAGATTCAGTATTGTGTTACTTATTTCACTGGAAAAATAATTATTGCAACATTTTTTTACCAAAAAAAAACTGTTTAAAATATTCACCAAAATAAGAAAATAATACTTGAAAATGCACAACATTAATTCAAGTATTGTTTTTCCTATTTTACTGTATACAATATGTTTGACATACGTATATTTCTATGTAGTAAAATTAGAAATCTAATACCTAAAATGAACAAACTTAATTGTAGGTACTGTTTATTATTATTATTATTATTATTATTATTATTTTATTTTTTTCAAACACAAAAAAGAAGTGTGTTTTTTCCTTTTTTTGTTTTGTTTTTTTACTCCAAAACAACATTATATTTTGTAGTTTTACTCAATAATTAACTCAATAATATATGGAAAAAAAGAATTAATTAATTTTAAGTTATTTTTCTTGTTTTAAGAGAAAACAAGTTTGAAATATAAGGTTTTATTTAAAAACGAAGTCAATAATATGTAGTAAAATAAGAAAATAATATTTAAAATGGACAAAATTAAATTGAATCCTTTTTTTTCTTATTTTACCGTAAAATTAAGCTAAGATTATATTGTAAAATGAGAAAAATAATACTGAAAAATGCCCCAAAAATAATTAGTATTGTTTTTTTTATTTTACGAGTTTAAAATATAGCTTTAATATAAAACTAAGTCAATTATATATATATATATATATATATATATATATATATATATATATATATATATATATATATATATATATATATATATATATATATATATATATATATATATATATATATATATATATATATATATATACCTATAAATTAGGTTAAAATTCACATTTCTAAAAAAAGTTAAATGTTCATAGCAAAATAAGAAATGTAATACCTAGAAATGTACACAATTAATTTTGAGCATCTTTTGTCATATTTTATGAGAGAAATAATAATAATATAGTTTTATTTTAAATATTAGTTTTCCTATTTTACAAAAAATATATGTTTAAAATTGATTCAGAGAGGAAAATTAAGTGATTTATATATGGTAAAATGAGAAAGATAATACTTAAAAATAAACCAAATTTTACCTAAAATAATACTCAAAAATGAACTAAATTATCTTAAGTATTATTTTTTATTTTACCAGAAAAACAAGTTAAAATACACAATGAAATAATAAAAAGAACACTTAGAAATGCAAAAACAACTCCAAGTATTATTTTTCTTGTTTTACAGGCAAAAAAAGTTAAAATATACATTTTATGCGAAAGTTGAAAAAAATAAGTTGAAAGTTCATAGCAAAATAAGAAAAGTGATCCCTAAAAATGTAGAAAAAACATTACAAGAATTATCTTTATCCTACAAAAACAATACGTTCAAAACATATTGTTTTACTACTTAATTAAGTCAATAAAAAAAGTAAAATTTTAAAAAATATAATAATTGTATGTATTTTAAGTCTTAATATTGTTTTTGTTATTTTGCTGGAAAAATAAATCAAAAAGTTCATAGGGAAAAAAGAAAAGTTATACCTAAAAATGTACAAAAGTCACGTATTGTTTCTTTTATATAATCATAAAAGAGAATTTAAAATGCATAGTAAAATGAGAAAACTAATAGTAAAAATACAAAAAATTCATTTTAAGCATTGTTTTTTTTTCATTTTACTGGAAAAATAATTAGCAAAAAAAAGAAACACAAAAGCTAAACTGCAACCTATCCTCTTTGACTTTGGCATAAAACTACCAGACTCAAGGCTGCATACCTTTATTCTGCTTAATGATAATTGTGTCATCACTCATCCCTTGCTCCCTGACCAGCCTTTTAAAGTCATCCAGAATGGTGTCCCTAACGTCCATCGTCCGACCTGCGGGGACATTGCACCAAACCAGCTGAAGACAAGTGGGGCCGAAAATTAGATAAAAGAAGAATCCTAGAGAGCATTTGCTTACTGTAAAGCTTCACTGAGATGCTGCGTTGTCCTGGTGACCTCTCCTTGACCATAATTACGATTGCATATTCGTCGTAGTTAGTGTGCACCACGAAGGCGTCCACATCAGTATCCCACTCTGCGGAGAAGAGGCACTTGGATACAAATTCATTTGACTTACTTATCACGTATGGAAAAGACACTTTTCACACTGGAAAGTAGGAATTCAAAACAAAAATGCTTCAGCGCTACATAATCTGATCACATTAGATCGATGGTTCCCAACAGGTCTGACCTGAGGACCCACCATCGCCCCCAAATTACAAGCTGTGACCTGAATCAAGAAAAAAAATCCACTTCTTAAGTTTATTGAATGAAATATTTGTACAATCGAAAAGCAGAAGTAGTAAAGTATATTCACCTTTTTTTCTAAAAGCAAAATGACCAGCAAAACCAAAACAACACCAAGTACCGTATATACTTGAGTATAAGCCTACATTGCATATAAGCTGACTATCTAAAACTTGAAAACAGCCACATACCAAAAGAAGATAGATAGATAGATAGATAGATAGATAGATAGATAGATAGATAGATAGATAGATAGATAGATAGATAGATAGATAGATAGATAGATAGATACATAGATAGATAGATAGATAGATAGATAGATAGATAGATAGATAGATAGATAGATACTTTATTCATCCCCGTAGGAAAATTCACACTTCCAGCAGTCTACCCCGTTGTTTATTAACAGATGAACATGATGCCCTAGGGGTGCTTGTAGCGGAGCGGATGACGTCGCGCCAGTCCAAAAGTCCGGCTTTCGTGTCTCTGTTTAGCAGCGTTGAAGCCGGATTGCTCCGGGTAGCCGGATTGCTCCGGGTAGCTCCGGGTGGCTACACGTTAGCGTCCGGAATGCTAAACGTGAGCCACGTTTGCGCAAAACACAGCAACTGCGCTCCCTGTGCGCTTCAATGTTTTCCACCCGCACTCGATGATCTTATTTGGTCGTGAGTTCGCATTTACCATGATTACGGATGGTACCGAAGACTTATAACGCCGCTAGCCGCTTCGCTAGCTCCGGCTCTCCTTCCACGATAGGCCCCTTCATCACGAAGAAGAAATAGGTACCCACAATATTAATAAAACATGTTCACTTAAATAACTGCAATCCTTTACCTATGTAGATAATGAAGATGAATATATTAGTAAAAAAGCTAAAAACATAATTGTTTGAACCATTTACTGGCAGACACCATTTTGGTATTTTGTAACTGTTTCCTTCTTTGACTGAATTGTTGTTGTCACAGTTTTCCATTTTACTTTCTCTTATCAGTAACTTTCTCAGGACCCATTGTAATGGGCAAAAAAAGGAAATAAAACAGACAAAATCAGAATAAAATTAGATTTGCCCCCTATCTGAAGCGACAATTGACTGAACAGGAAATAAAGATCGAGCAGGGCATTATCACCATCTTCTGTTAATAAGTGTAATTGATCCTCAGGTTTTTTTCTTCCTAGCATATTTTGCAAAGGCAAATGCCCACTTAAAAATGTCCGCAGCCCACTTTTGGGTCCCGAACCATCAGAAACACTGAACTTGATAAGCTCACTCACATTGACCCAGCATATACAAGATGTCACTGTTAAGTTTGTAAACTGAGGTTGTGACCCAAACTTGTTTATGTTACAGAACAGAGTGTACTGATACAACTTCTACTGATCTTTTCCTCTCACTTACTATCATTCCTAGTCTTGAAACTTGAGAAGAAAACATCAGACCGTCACAAATTAATTGATAAAATGTGCATTCAGTGCAATTGATAGAATACATTAAGAACCCTGTATACGAGCACCTCTAGTCACTAGAATTTTGATTTACGAGACTTATCCATCCATCCACCCCCTTCCACTTATTCAATGTCGAGGCACCGAGACAGCAGCCTCAGCAGGGAATCCCAAACCTCTCTATTCCCTGCCTCGTCATCCAGCTCGTCCGATGGGATCCCAAGTCGTTCCCAGGTCAGCCTAGAGACGTAGTCTATCCAGCCTCCCCCAAAGGAGCTGTTCAGAAGGGATCCTTATCAGATGCCTGAGCCACCTCAGCTGGCTCCTCCCGATGCTTGGGAAAGCGGGTCTACACTGAGTCTCTCCTGGCTGGCTGAGCTTCTCACCCTGGATCTTAGGGAGAGCCCAGCTACCCCCGATTCCATCCGCTTGTAGCAGGGATCTTGTTCTCTCGGTCATGACCATAGGTAACGATAGGAACGTAGATCGACCTGTTATTTGAGATGTTTGCTCATCGGCTCAGTTCCTTCTTTACCACAACGGGCTGATACAGGGTTTGCATGAAGACGGATTGATTGAGCGGGTTGGTCTACGGTGAAATGACAAACTGGTCTTAGGTGAGTGGCCAGAAGAAGCGCAGCTCATAGACCGCTTATGATCACGAATAACATTGGTACACGATTTCCCGGGTGCTGGTTTCAGGGGCCCTCATCTACGGCCAGGTCTGAAGTGGTGGTCCGCTGGCCTGGTCGCCGGGCCTATGCTTACGGGGTTGCCAGGTTCAGCCTCAAGGGAAGACGTGGGTCCCCCCTTACCATGGGCCAGGTTATAGCCAAAAGAGGGGTCCTTGGCGCACCGATCCCTGTTTACAGAAGCTGGCGTTTGGGAAATGGAATATGCAAAATGTATTTGTAACAAAAATCTTGCTCAACGAAGGAAAATCCAAATTGTAAGCGTTCCGGCAGCCTACCACAAGAGGGCATCAGCTCGTCCCTGTTTGGGCGTGTGTTTCCTGCCAACAATGGAGGAGGACAAGCCAGAGAAGCTGGCGTCTACAAAGGAGTTTAGAGAGGTGCAAGCCAAGTGGGAGAAAGTTGCTGCTTTGTTTAAAGGAAACCAACAGAAAAAGGTGATCGCACTACAGCTCTCTTAAATGACACATTCCGTACGCAATTTCATAAGATTTTGAAGGGGAGGCAGCGACAAATCTCCTTGGATACGTGTTTCTTCAAAACACCTTTATAAAAAGAAAACAATTTGAATCCAGCAAAAAAAAAAAAAGAGAGTGATGAATAAAACTGAAAAATGCAAAAAAAAAGAAAATTCTCTTGTAGAAAGTCACAAAGAAAAAGGAGCGTGACTATGTTAAGGTGAATCTAGTAAGGCCGGCGCGGGGGCTATTTGCTGTCCATGATCATATTTTTACTGGCCCGCAGCCTCTGTCATAGAATTAATAGTTTGGGCCCACCAGTAAGGTTGACCGCGGTACAAAATACATTTGTACCCCCCCCAAAAAAATCTCCATTTCACCAGAAGATGGCAGTAGCCCTTTGGCCACCTTGCCCTTTACTTTTGAGAATTTTAGCCCAGCCCATTTCCAACATGGCGACTATAATTTTAAAAAAAGGGAAAGTTGACTGTGAGGGCCATTGCTTCCAGGTCAAGTGGAAATTGGAGAAACTACTGCGTTTACCTAATTTGCCATGAGGCTCTGGCTGTTTGCAAAGAATATAATATCAAGAGGAACTGCCAGACGAACAAGAAAGCTTCCTGGAAATTCACGCTGTGAAAAGGTGAACCAACTGGAAGCTGTTTTAACGGCACAGCAGCGCTTTTTCACGAGACTCTGCCAGTCAAAGGAAAATGCTACAAAGGCGAGCTAGGAGGTCGCGACGCTAATCGCCAACCACTGTGAACCTTCCACGGAAGGTGAATTTATCAAAGATTGTTCAAAGAATGCCATGCTCAATCATCGGCCCTCACCGTTATTTAGCTCACCAAAACTGGCCCGCTTTCTCAAAAGTTTAGACACCCCTGTAATAAGTAATAATAATAACACATTTGTGTTTCATTTTTTGATACATTCTTGCATCATAATTTGGTTTCCTGAATGCATTATTGTGAAAATTGTCTGTCAAGGGGATTGAGGATGTTTGTGTTTATTCTCTTTTAGGATATCACGATGAATGAAGTGTTGAGGGTCAACATGGAGCATAAAGTTCTAGCAAGGCTCCAAGTCCACGTCCAAGTCATTTGTAGGCCAAGGGCAAACTATTAGTCAGAGCCCGCTTTCCACCCAATGAACTTTATTTCAATATTTACAAAAAGTGAGTTGTGAAATCAGGGACACTCTGTTTTGCTTTTTAAATCTAAAGTTAGTTGACAAAAAGAACAAGTGAAAAACATGGGATATACATTTTACAGCTATTAATTATGTTTTCAACAGAAAAGTAAGTTAAAATTATTGTAGATTTTTTGCTCTTTTAGGAATTAATTAATGAATTTAGTCAATTATCTCGTCAATTCTTTCTCATTTTATTCAAAGAATGAGTCAAAAATACAGTGGTCAACTCTGCTCATTTTAAAGTGTATTCAATATACTTATTTTACTGAAGAAATACATTAAAATATACTACATTGTTATATTATGTATTGTTTTCCCCTTTGCTTTGTTTTTATTATTTAATTTAAATTAATTAAGTCGTTACACTTGCTCATTTTAAGAATTCATTTTATTTTACTTAAGAAATGAGTTCTGAGTATAATATCTAATTTTGTTGGTTTGATTGATTTTTCCCTTTTTAACTTGAAAAGTTACATATTATGAAAATATAGTGTATAATTTTGTCTATTTTAAGATTTAATTTCCTTTATTTGTGGATTAGTATTATTATATGTAATGTTTTCTCATTTTAATGGAAGAATATGTTACAAATATAATAATAATGATTCTCATTCTGAGGGTTATTTTTCTTAGTCTTATCGATTTTACTCATTGAGTCATTTCCAAAATTGTTTTAATTATTGATTTGTTTGTTTATTATTTATTTTTATTTTTGTTATCATTTTTTATTCACTATGTATTGATCATATCTTTTTATTGTGTATTTATTACGATCAGGGTTGGGTAGGGTTACTTTAACTTGATTACTTTCAATTACTTTTGGATTACTCCAATACCAAATATGCTAATAAAAGACAAAAGAAACTAAATATGAATACAATTATGACTCACAACACGTGGTAAGCTTTCTCTCCTGGCTTTGATCTCTTTCGGAAAAACTAACATAAAATGCGACAGAAACAAAATGAAAATAAATCCAAACAGCTTGCCAACATCATTTTTGCCGTTCCATGTATTCCATTACTCCCCAAGCCTGCACAAAATTTAGTAATTTTATTCATATTTAGTTTCTTTTGTCTTTTATTAGCATATTTGGTATTGGAGTAATCCAAAAGTAATTGAAAGTAATCAAGTTAAAGTAACCCTACCCAACCCTGATTACGATCATATTTTTTTAAATTTTCAAATTATAATTATTTATCTATTTAACTTTATCTGTCCAGCCAGTTAAGATTTATTTACCAAAGACTTATCCCACATTTTCTTAGTTCTGATGAGAAACACGAAACATACTTGTGTATTGAAAATGTCCTGGAGTCGTTGTCAGATTGTAGTCTCCGCTTTTGTGTTTACAGGACCCGCTTCTGAACAAACATTAGAATGCATGAATCACATATAATGTAAAAGTAATTATTAGTTAAGTCCGTTTCTCTATGCAGCTATTATCACCGACTTAAGTACTGTTCTGGTCATCTCCAGTTTGTCCTCGGCGGATCCCCTTTGTAGCACTAGCGAGCCAATGGCCGAGTCCTTTTTGTGCTGCTCCATATGAGGGCATGTCTTGGCCACTGCAACATCATGCCAAGTTCCTAAAAACTGGTGGGAACATATAGATATATGTTTTTTACTCCAGAGAATACTATTTACAAGAAGTGTCGCTTACCCGGTTTAGATCAAAGTTCTCCTGCGTTGGGTACTGAGGTTCTGGGACTGCAACCGCCTGGCTGGACCTAGTCCATCCCAGGACGAGCACCAGAACAAAGACTTTTTGCATGATCCTGGTGGTTCAGTGTGATCTTCTGCTGGGAAATCTCGTCTCTGCTCCCGTATTATAAGCTAACATCGGCCCGGGGCAAAACAAACAAGCGGAAGTGCAAAGTTCCGCTACTTGTCCACTGATGGACTTCAGAATTCTGGCATAAAAAGACAAATCAATACGTGATTATTCACAGGGTTAATGAGTAACTAATGAGTGTTTTGTGGCGCTTTTATAAAGGGGCATTTTATGTAACTTTTTGAGTGGTGGGATCTTTACAAACCCTGTGTTGCATATGTTTGTGAAAGTTAATACAGGTCGAGTCATGTTTATTTATCTAACTCTTATCTACAGGGAGTCACAAAAGGCTACACGGACAATATTGCAAAATAGAGACTATTTTTACACCATCCCCCGATGTAAAACCTACATGAGGGCAAGGAAAAACTCAAAAACGTCATCATGAGGAATATGAAGAAACCTTTAGAATGAATGAAACTTTTATTTCGGAAATGACAAAAGCAAAAACAAAACAACAAATCGAAAACAAATAAAATAAACACAAACAAAATTAACGTAGGGCAGCACGGCGGCACAGTGGTTAGCGCGTGTGCGGCACAGTTCTAAGGTCTTGGGAACCTCCTGTGCGGGTTCAAATCCAGCAACTGGACTTCCTGTGCGGAGTTTGTATGTTCTCCCCGTGCTTGCGTGGGTTTCCTCTGGGCACTCCGGTTTCCTCCCACATTCCAAAGACATGCATTTCAGGTGGATTGGCCGGTCCAAATTGTCCCTAGGTGTGAATGAGCGAGCGAGTTGTCTGTCCCTGTGTGCCCTGCGATTGGCTGGCAACTAGTTGAGGGTGTCCCCTGCCCACTGCCGGATGATTGCTGGGATGGGCTCCAGCACCCCCGCGACCTACTGAGGATAAGCAGTGCAGCTAATGAGATGAGATGAGAAAATTAACCTACATGTTCGAAAGGGAGTAGGAAGAAGCATATGCTTATTCAACCCTACCCCCAGACTTCCTCAATAATTGAATCCCACATTTAGATCCCCCGTGTATTCACAAGTAAAAAATAACTTATGAATATACATGTTTACATCAACTCTGTGGATACACTGTCTCTTCATTATGATCATGTACCAAACCAAGACCACCATTTACTGTGCTAATCTGTGTATCGGCACTTTGCTTCCGCACCACCCTGATTGGGTTCTTGACATAGGGAAGGATGAGTACTAAGTGTTGTTACCGGCTTTATTTTAAGATATTGTACTCACAACAGTGGTCTATTCAAGTGTCGGCTGCTATCACATGATAGTGATCAGAAACTAGAAATATGAGGGATGATACAGTGCCAATATTTCATGCACAATACTTGGGCACTTAAGGGTTTTGCTATAAAAATGTAATTAATTTTGTCCTGGAAAGGCAATTTTATGTAGAAAGGCTATTTATATCTTGACTACTTAGTAGTTGAGTATCAGTATTAGCCTGAAAAATGTGGTATCAAACAGGTGGTGGACAGATACTCTTGTTTAACTGGGTGTCAGGACCAGAACTGAGACAGGACCCACTTGCGTACATTTCTCTCAGTTTTATTGGGAAGAAGGGAAAGGATTGCACACACGATCCGATGATCACTTGATCACTGGTCGCGGGGAGTAGGTCGCTCTGAACGTGGAAGTTGCACTTCCGTGGCGAGCGATGGCGGGACAGGAGAGCGGGACAGGAGAGCAAAAACGTGATCGAGATCAGCAACGAGTCGAAAGCCACGAGAGGAGAGTACAGGAGTGAGTCAGGGTTGAAAAGCTTGCCTAGAGTAAATTGAGGTTCGCAGACGGACTGACAACAGGTGACAGATAGACGAGGGTTTAAATAGTGACCGGGAGCCAATCGGAGTCCGAGGCAGCTGGCGCCAAAGGAGCGGGCACAGGTGAATCACATCAACAATCATGACACTGGGATCAAATCTCAAAAACATGTATGAGAACCTCTATTGACATTAAAAATTATGTCATCATCTTGCATTCTGTGCGCCCGCACCAGCATCTTGAAATCGTCCAGTACTGCGTCACTAACGACCAAAGATCGATCTAAGAAAAAAAATGCAGTAATGATTGACTTAATCACATATAGTATCAGTCTAGAATTTAACACATTTGAAGACTGTTGTAAATGCAACTCACTGTAAAGTTTAAAAATGGTCGTCCGATTCTGTGACACAGTCTCGGTGCTCAGCAGCCCCATCACGGCATACTGGACGTAATCGGTACTGACCACGTAAGTATCGACATCCACGCTGAGCCCTTGGCGGAGGTACCACAATTGGTTATGGGGATTGAGTGTGGGTGTAAAGACAGTTTGTGTTACTCACTCGGGACATGGTAGAAAAACTTTCCAGAGATTTCTGTTGAAGTGTACCGAGTGGACGTCAGTTTACAAGAGCCATTTCTGTGCAAAACCATTTAGAAGCAGTGTTACATTAAGGTGCTACCAGGGTTCAATATCTGTGCTGATAGCACTTTTGAAACATTGCCTTTTGCAACAAAAGTCGATAGATTTCCATAATTTTGAACTAGAAAAATCAAAATTTAAGGATATTTTCCCTGAAACGTTAGGGGAGATGGGAGATTTCATGGTATCGATGAATGACTATGCAATAATTGCAATAAAGTATTGGTATCGGTCCGAAATCAGGGCTTTAAAGTAGGGCACCCCTACTGATATTATGTTGAATTGATAATCCTTCGTTTATCGCAGTTATTGGGAATCAAAACCTCCCGTGATATGAGTAGCACCCCCCAGCCCCACCCCATATTTGAGATGTGCTCTGAAGGCCCCTGCTCGCAGAAATAGTCAACCAGGGATAACGGATTGAGACCGCATGGGTGCTATTCCAGTAGGCTTGAAGAATGGAAATAAAAAAGGACACAAATTTGCACTCTCTGCCCCAGTCTCCGGAAAAGTTGACAGAAGGTAGGATCCGGGCCAGCTTGAGTACTGTTCATTTTAGGTGAAAGAAACAGAAAAAAGAGCTACCACGCATTACACGAATTTTCCCTCTTGGCCCCATTTGTCAGCAAAAATTGACTTGTGATAATAGCTCACACCCAAAACAGTGCAGTTCATTTTATGCGTCGACTCGTGGTCAAGCTCAAATTTTGTTATACTTGTATAATGACAATCAAGCCATTCAATTCATTTCAACATGGACACGTATATCAATTTTTTTTGTACTGCAAATCTAAAACTGGTAATCTAGGTGTGTACTTTTTTAAGTAACGTAGGTTTTTATTAGTTTGAGGTCGCACCCAGGAGCTGAGGCCATCACAGTGACGTCACCCTGCTGAGACGGTTGCAGGTCCAAGGCGACAATGGCGGGGTTGCTCATTTTGTTTTGCATATAATGGGGACAATCAGAAACAACCGCCACCTCGTACCATTTTCCCATGAACTGCAAGGAAACACGAGATCATTACAAACACACAGGCATTATCAAGCTAAGCGGCTGGTTAAGGCCCCGTAACCACTAGGGGGCCCCCACGAGTGGTTCACTTTTTTTGGTCCCCATTGTCACTTTGAGTGTCCACTCAAAAATACTTCTACAGAAATACAGGAAAAATACTACACAATAACTACAAAACTGAATATCAAATATAGTGCCTAAAAACAGGGACCTCATATATTATTTTCCTTTTATTCTGAAAATAGTACAGAATTACTGTACTGCAAAAATACTACTACAGTAATACTATATTACAAAATGCGACTACAGAATTATTTACTCCAAAAATACTGCAAAAAGACATCTACATTAATTTGACAAAAATACTAAAGAAATATGACCAAAAAATAGTTCTGTGTAAATACTACAAACATTTTACAACAATACTACTAAATTACTGCTTTGGAAATACATCAATTACAGTTCTAATGAGATACTAGAAAGAGAAAAAACTACTCAAAAAATATTACTACAAAAATACTACTACAAGATAATTACAACATAAATACTGCAAATTACACCTATAGTAATACTACAAAAAATCCTCTATGGAAATATCACAAAAATACTACAAAAATATAACTACAGTAACACTGTACTACAAAAATACTACAGATATATTTCACATACCTGTATACAACAAACATTCTAATACGGAAATACTACAACAAACAACATAGATAGTACAAAAATACTTAAAAAAAATAGTACAATAGTAATACTACAAAAAAACTATAATTACAAAACTACTGTAATAACACACAAATGATACGAAAATATTACAGCTATCTAACAAAAATCCACTACTAAAATAATAGTACAATGGAAATAGTACATAAAAATGATTTCATAAATATTACAAAAATAGTGCAAAAATACTACAGTAACACTACAAAAAATACAGGACTTCAAGAAAAATTTGACTTAAAAAAATACTATAAAAAAAAAAATCTGAAAAAAACTTACCTGTACAGTAATACTTCAAAACTAAATGAAGTGCTTAAAACAGGGACCTAATATACTATTTTGCTCTAGAAGTATAACATGTTACATGCAGCTCCCGACTCCAAATAGTTGCCCACCATTGGAGTAGAACATAGATTGAGTTCTAGTAGGTATAGAAATGATCAAGTAATAGGGGGCCCCAACCCTAATTTTGCTTAGGGCCCCATGAAGGCTTGGGCCGGTCCTGCAAACACAAACTGTATTCAAATAATCAAACAGATTTGGGTTATGCTCACCTGGTCCGGATTAAAGTTCTCCTGAGGGACGATTATGCTTTCTCCGTGGTGGATCCAATTGCAGACCAACAGAAGAAGGAAACTCAAAATTCTTGGCTGCATGTTATGTTTCAGTGTGTTAAATGCCTCAGCTGAGATTCCTCTGTTGATTTTTGTAGTTTGGGGCAAAGTTCTGTGTATGTGTATGTTCGTGTGCGCGCATAGACTAGGCCAGTGTTTCTCAACTGGTGTATCGGGACCCAAAATCGTCTCACTGGCCTGTTTTCAGTGGGTCATGGGCCTCTACTTTGGCAGAAATAGCTAAGAAAAAAAAATAACAGCGGGTCAATTACTCTCCTTAACAGTAGATATTGACTATGCCCTGCAAATGAAAGTTGACACCAGCTATTTCACACCACAGAAAAAGACCGGTGAAGTGTTTTAACACACGTTAAACCAGGCGAAACCCAGATCCTGTCAATGGTTTTGAGCGGGTAATAGGGACCAGAACCCAGCAAAATATCCGAAAGTAGCACTTTAACATGAGATCTTCTGGCCCCAGCTTACAGTAATAGTCAACCAGAGATAACAGATCGTGGCCGCACGGGAGCTGCCACGCAAGACAAATATTTGCCCTGTAAGGCCCCGCTTTCAGTAGTATACAATTAGGGATAATGGATCGCGGCCACACAAGTACAGTTCACTTTTTGTTGGTTTGCAGATCAGCCGCCAGGCCCCCCAAAAATGTTTCTTTATTTCATTCTTTATAATTGAGTTTAAAGCATTTTGGATCTCATTAAAATTCTTGTAAACGAACATTCAAGAGAATATTGTTACTTCAAGTCATTTAGAGTTTGCTGCTGATTTTGTTTTTAAAACAAAGTGAATAACCTTTACCATCTAATTTAAACTGCCTTTTATTCAATAAATATGAGAAATGGTACCTAATGGTAACCAAAAAACATCCAATTAGGGGTGAGAGGTACTGAGGAGACTGTGTGTAATATTTGACCACTAGATGTCGCTGTATCGTGTAATGCAACCGGAAACGAGTGCCTTAAAGCAGAAGGAAGATTTCAAACGGAGACTTAAAGTGAGAAAACCGCCCTATTATTCTTCTTATTTTTTGTCCAGACTTATTGAGGTTTTCTGATACCCGTAACAGCAAGATGGCAGACAATCATGTCATCGCCCTCTAGGTGAGCCACATGTTATGTCAAATATTTCAGACTTTTCAACCTATGAGTGGTAAAAATGCACGTTTATACTATAGTTAATATATTTGTGCTTTTTATTTAAATCATTGCAGAAGTGGTGGGAAATTGAATGAGAGGAAGGACATAATATGGTTGGATAGATGGTGTGAAAGCTGCTCTGGATGTGAGGTCGGTTCATTTCAGGGACGCAAGGATGTGTGCTAGGAAGAGATGCGGATGGCAAAGGATAGTTAAGAATGACCGATATCGACACACATGATGCAGAGGGGGTAAACCAGTGTATGCTGTTAGGCCTCTCTGTTGATGAAAGGTTGCATGGCAGAGCAACTTACCCCTTGTTGTGCTGTGGGCTTAATGTTCGGTGTCAGGTTTGGAAGAGCGAAGGAGAATGAATGTTTGGTGAATGTGAGTGTGTTTTTCACTCTAACCACCTTCCATTAGGGGGATATGGCTCCGGTATATAGAAAGATAGATTTGAATCAATCTTGTTGTTTTTTTTTGTGTATATGAAAATTTTTATCACTGAGAGGCGCTAAATACTACACAGTGTCCCTTTGAAGTAAAATATGTTTAACGAAATTTATTATTTTGTAATATTAAAAATCTGCTGTTTTGTCATTGTTAAATGGCCAAAAAAACATACATACATTTGTCATTATATTTTAGAAGTGGCTGTGTTTTTTTTGACCATTTCTGATGCAACATTGTCTAAATTACTTTAATCCCGATTTGGATTGTGTGTGTGTGTGTGTTTGTATGTGCCTTATAGACTCTGAAATATCCGCACCGATTTTTGCAAAATTTAACAAAGTCCAACTTTAGGCTTCCCGAAGTGTCTTTAGCTAGCTTTCATGTCAAGAAAACCCCAAAAAATAGCAACAAAATCAATAAACATCTCCTCTCATGTGGTCTGCCTTCGTGTGGTCTGCTTTCTTGGAGTCTCTAAAGCCTTCTGGTGGGCAAATTGGGTACTGCAGCGCCCGACCACTCCAAGCAGCCGAATCCAATCTTCTATTGGCCCGGCAATGCCGAGCCACTTTGTTAGTTTTATATATTATGTTAATGTCCAGATACATTACTTGGAAAGTTGGCGCAAGCACTTTTTATAAGCACAGTAGAAGAAATTAAGAGATCTCACCTTGATTCGAGTCAGCACTTTCTTTTTTAGAATAATTAAATGTCTTAGGCAGAGATGTCCGTCTAAAAAATGATTATTTAAATATTTCAGGGGCAATAAGAAGCACAAGATGAAAATAATATCTGTAAAGTAATTTAAGTATAAGTGTTGGGAAAAGATCCAACAAAATTAAGCTTTTTAATGTTTCGGGGAAAAAAACAAGCTCAGAAGCTGGTGATGTTATTCGTCAAAGATTTATTTTCTTATGAAAATGTGAAACAGCAGATTTGTTATTATTTTCATAATCAGGTTATAGAAAGACGTTTACAGCAACAAAAGGCGTATAAAAGGCCACTTGAATACACTGAAGTAGGCACAAAGGACATGGCTGTGAAGAGCTTCTGAATGGAAGCACTTTTAATATTCACACAATTCAACAATGGAGGTTGAAAGAACTCCCCTATCCAGATGGCGATGGAGGGCAATTGTCTGTTGGGAAATGGGAAAAAAATTAAAATGATCCATGATTACAAATGTGTTTTGTTTAATGTAGTTTCAGGCTATAAAGCACACCCACAAAAAAAAGTAAAACAAATCATATTCCATAGAACATATACATAATGAAACCTGGTTTCCCCAATAAAATAAATTGATTCATTCATATTCTGTATTGTCCTGTCTTTTTCCGACTGCCTGCCTGGTGGTGATACGAAGGAGAAGGACGATTTGGAGATGAGTCAGCGGACCAGCGTTTGACCTGAAGCATGTGAACGCCTGCATGGACCAGCTGGCAGAGATGGGAAACTGTGTTTTGGCCGTCATAGACTTTCTGGACTAGTTTACAGGCTGGGGGCGTCGCTGCTGTCATGCACTTTCCGGACAAATTTTCAACATGATACCTAATGTTTACTATGCTTGTGTATAGTAATGCTAATTGTGATTCACCCTGGTCATCATGGAAGGGGGATTACCACTTGTGAGGTCCTTTCTCAAGGTTTCTCTTTTTCCTCACGCTGAGGTTTTGAGTTGTTCCTTGCCCGCATGTTGGTTTAAGATCAGGTAATTGTGTAATTGTAATCCTGTACAGTCCTTTGAGACATGTTTGTGATTAAGGGCTATATAAATAAATGTGACTTGACTTGACTTCAGAAATGGTTACTGTATATCGTAACATTTTTTTTTAACTACAGACGCTCCCCTACTTACGACCATTCGACTTACATAAAAAGGGAGATACGAACATTATTTTCGGGATGTTGATAAATATCCGGACATTGTTGTAAGTTAGATTTTGTATTGTGTGAACCTTTTTCCAAATACAGGACAATACTGTAGTGCTTCTTTCCGCCACTACCGGCGTGTAGTGGCGCTGTGAGATCTCACCCAGTATCCACCCTGAAGAAGAAATCTGCTTCCTCTTCCTAGTTCGTGTGTGAACAGACTGTATGGAATCTCCAGCACGCTAAGATCCTTTACATTTTTATTTTTTAATATCTCGTGCATCCATTCAATATGGTTGGTGTAAAGTGTAAAAAAGAGGCGAGCCGTTTCTTTTGAAATGAAAAGGGAATAAGAAAGCTTGATGCGGTTGAGAAAACAGTCGATCGCTTTTTTTCGGCCACTTTCTACCACGGAGGAGGAAATAGCTTAACTCTTGAAGCCCATCTTCCAAAAGTAAGTTAAACTTCACTTTATTTATCTTTATAAAGCATATTATTTTATGAAATATCTATTTTAAGTACAAAACAATACAGGAGATTACTTACATAAGCCTTAAACATACATTCCATACAAAATATAGAACTGAAGCAACTTATGAACAAATTCAACTTACGAACGATCGTCCGGAACCAATCTCATTCGTAAGTAAATAAGTGTCTTGCATTTCCAAAGTTTATTTTTGGTGTAATGTTCTGTAAAACTGCCAATGTAAATACGCACATATTTATCATACATCATTAACACATTGTTGTTTTGTAATGATCTGGAGAGAATGGCGCCACCAGGCTGTACTTGGCCAAGACACACCACAGAAAAAGGTGCCCTTATGACCCTAATGGTTAAGGGATCCAAGCAACCCACCAAGCAACCCACCAAGCAACCCACCAACCAACCAACCCACCAACCAACCCACCAACCAACCAACCAACCAACCAACCAACCAACCAACCAACCAACCAACCAACCAACCAACCAACCAACCAACCAACCAACCAACCAACCAACCAACCCCCTCTTGTACATTTTTACCTTGCAATTTGTTTTACTTTCACTGAAAGGAGAAACCCTCTAATTTTGTTTAAGTATTGTTTAATGTCAATGAAATCCATTTATTCATTATTTACACATTTTTTTTCTGTCTATAAGGCGCACCTGATTATAAGGCGCACTCTTAAATTTGTGACTGTTGTTTTATGCGCCTTATAGTCAAGAAATTACGGTAGTTTTTTGTGTATTAAATGTTGTATAACACGTTGATTGTTTTTTTTAATCACATGGTAACATTTTAAAAAATAGCAATGCATTTTTCCTATTTTGAAGCGATTTTTGAGCAGAATTTACTTATTTACATTTGGAACGTTCTTTTTATACCTATGTTGAATTCAAAAAGTAATTGTGAGGTTATAAGTAGTTATTTTTAAATTCAGAAAATGAGGTGAAAAAGTAGCAAAAACAAGATTCATCTCAGAATCGAACATTTAAATATCACAATATTGAGATTGGTATTCCTTCGTTTTTTTGTTTCCTTTTTAAGTACTTCATACAACAAAAAATATCGCCCCACTGCACAAAAGGTACTCTTGGTCTGAGTAAAAATAGTGCTTTTTTTCTGTAAAAAATGTTCACAAAAGATATCGACTATGTAAAAAAAACTGATTAAGACAAATATTGAAAATGTTCATTCAGAATGGATCAAGTGAACTTTAAGATTAGGAAGTTTTATTTTGTAGTAACATTTAAGAGCGTCATTTTTAGATGAAGCGCTTCTGAGACGACGCTCTTGGACTTGTGATATTGATTGCTTCCTCTAGATGGCACTCCTTGATTAAGGGTGCACTGGAAATGTATTGAACTAGCTTTTGTATTTAAACCAAGCTCATCATCCAGAGGAGTAAAATGATAGTTTGATTGTTTTCAATTGTTTAAAGTTTCATAGAAAATGCATATTGAGTAATTTGCTATAAATTGGCGGGGTTAAATACTACAGGTTTGTAGTATTTGGTATCTCTATGTATAGCAAAAGAAAGCTGCTAAAAATCAGGGGAGATAAAGCACATGAAAAATAATTAAGGTGTAACTTATCCTTGGTTTAATAAATTTTTGTAATCTTGTAACTCTTCCTTCAAATGTTAAGTTTTTTTTCTCCAATTTATATCTCACTTTAGGGTTCTCGGGGGAAGAATAGCACAAAAATCATTAGAAAAAATCTAATCATTGTAAATAAATATGGGTCCAGGCCACTGTCCTCCAGAGAGCGCCAGTGGAAAGATTGATTATTTACCCATACCTGGCGCTTATCATCTACCCGACATATAATGACTGCACTGACAGATTCCCTTTCTCGAATCATAGCCATCCATGCTCCAATGTTAACTGTGCCTGTTACCTGGCCCCATTGTTGCCTGCTTTGTGCTCGTCAAAGACTTCTTATATTCTACCATCCATGTGTTATTTGGATTGAGTTTATTTTGCCCGTTTTTTCCCTTCCCCCATGTGCAGAGCGCCTTTTGTTATTTCCCCTTGCCTCCAATAAAGCTGTCAACTCTGCTCGCGTGTCTGCGTTCAGGACCTCCCAGCCAAACCTAACAAAATCTTCAAATGCATACGATCCGTTCGATTCACAATGTCAAAGTTTCACGACGCTCGATTCATGCTTCAGTGCAGTTTTTTACCTGCCGGCGGCGGAGTGAGGATTGCTTCTCTCGGAAATCCTCGGGACAAAGCGAAGGCTTTAAACTTCTGGATGATGGGGACTCGCAAGCTCTGCGCACGACCTTTGAGGAGATGCAGTTGTGATTATGCTTAAAAATAATGTTTTTCTGATAACTGATGTTGCGTTCGTGTCTCACCGTAGAGGGCCACCTGTGTGTACTCTCGATGAAACACTTTGTGTTTTAGCACCACAGCGTATTCGTTGTAGTTTGTCTCCACAACTGTGATGTCCTTCACCATGTTGTGACCTCATCACGGAAATTAAAAAGGGAAAACAAGAACTTTCATTTCTGTATCTTTACGGTAATTACTTGCCAAGAAATATCCATAATTGTCTGGTTAAGCCAATAATTCTTAACCGCTTTTAAACCAAGGCACATTTTTTTGATTAAAATATTTCTTTTTGCCCTACATTTCACAAAGTTTTTGTTTTTTGGGTACCCTTGGCAGCAAAATGGCAGGCAATTATGTCAGCTCTCTCTGGGTAAGGCTCAGGAAATGTGAAATAAATGATGATTTACTTACAAGTATTAAAAAAAAACGTTTAATATAACATTTTATGCATTTTTGCTTAAGTCAATATTGTTTTTTTAATATATTATTTTTTCAACCACTAGGAGGCGCTAAATAACACACATTGTCCCTTTAGATTGTCAAGACAGGCTACAAGTCAGTCTAAGTTGACACTAAAAATAGTACAGGTACATAATATTGGGACCTAATTGTGTTTTCATTTTAGAATTTACTGTCATATAAATATTTTCCACTTTTACTCAATTCTAACTAGTTGTTCTAGTAAAATGAAAAAAATATTTCTTAAAAGGAGCAGAATTATCTGCTAGTGGATCAACGTTTTTAGTAATATTTTTATTATTATTTTATTTGGGTATTTGTCAGCATCACCATAGCAGGAAAATATTTATAAATAACCATATATTGCCATCTACTGATATGGAAGGATTAAACATTTTATTTATTAGTTTATGTATTAATTTAATGCAGTGTACGCTCTTCTTCAAACAAAATTACTTTTTTCATTCATATCAAACAAGTACAACATTTAAGGCAACAATATATATCTTTTATAGCTCCTGCATGGATTTGTACAAGGTGGTGAGTTGGTTCAGGTGTAAATCTGCATTCACTTAACTTTTAATAACCTTTGTTAAAACATTCAATGCCAAACATGAGAATAACGTTTTGGCAATTGTTTGTGGATAAATGTGTTATCCTTAGAAAAAAATCTTTAGGCATTTATGATTAGAATATAAAAGGTAGGCTAATAAAGTAGCCTGAATGATAGGGCGTACTAGTGTAATTTTTGTTTCTTTTGTTTCTGTTGTTTGTGTTCACGCACATCCACTCTTTAAGATAGGAGGGTAGGAGACAGATGTGGAAGTCTTAAGATTTAAAGTTTTGTGTGTGTCCATCTGTGTGTGCGTGTGAATGGTGTAAGTTACGACCAACAGTATCTCTTGCGTGAAAGTTTATACCGCTTTTTAATTGTTATTAATTTAGCAATGAGACTTAGTCAGCTGCTGGGTGCATCATTAATCACATCGAGGGGAATTACAATACTATATTTAGAGCTCAACATTTTGAGGTTGGAATTATGCTCCTCGAGAGGCAGACTCAGTTTGACATCCCTGCATTATACAATGCAGCGGTCAATTACAGTGCCCATTTGAGCAACAATGATGCCATTTTTGGGCCAACACCAAGTGGCAAGATTGCTGCTGTGGATAAAAAAATACTACAAATACTTCCATGAGTATCATAATGATTCTTTGCCTGACTAACTAGGATGATCTTTTTAAATCCACAAAAATACATCTGATAAATATCCAAAAACAGCATAAATAAAAATAACAAGTCTAGTGACTTACGTGTGCTGAAGTAGGTGAATTGTCCGGGAACGTTAGTCTTCTCATAGTAGTACATTTTACTGCGACACCCTGCGGACCTAGCACACATGTAGAGTACATTATAAAAACCTTTTGAAAGTATCACAACCTAGAGAGAAGCATCCTTGCTAGATTGTTTTTCTGATGTTTTTTTGTATCCCGCAGAAACTCACATGGCGTCCCACATGGTGAGGTTAACGTTGCCATTTGCCTGCGCCGTGACCACACCGAGAGAAATCCTCAGTTTATCTCGGAACGGGATGAAATTCACAGAGTCGTACGCCAAACCCACGCGGTACCACCTACCAGCAAACTGAACACAGACAATACATTATTCATTAGGTTTTGGTTGCACATAAAACCAAACTGGCAAAAGTATTGCCTCCCCACCAAGAACTATTGGACGTATCGCTATATATCAGGTTTCAATCTTAGAGATAAAAAACTCAACATATTTTCTAGGAATCAACAAAATCGTTGACACAATTGTACCACAGAAACCACATTTGTTCATCATTTTTTTTTGTGTTAACAAATCTCTAGAGGTTTCACACGTCTTGAAACAGAAATCTCTGCCCATTCTTCCTTACAAAACAGCTCAAGTTCCTTGAAGTTTGATAGTGATCGTTTGTGCACAGCCTTTTTCAGATATTTCCACAAATGCTGAATAGGATTGAGGTCTGGACTTTTCTATGGACCATTCTCACACCTTTGTATTGTTAGTTTTCAAGCCATTCCATTGTGGATTTACCTTTAGGTTTAGGGTCATTATCCTGTTGGAAGGTGAACCTGTGCCCCATTCTCAGGTCTCTTAGATTCTAACAGATTGTCTGCCAGAATCAACCTGTATTTGGCTCCACTCATCTTCCCATCAACTTATACAATCTTCCGAGTCCCTGCTGAAGAAAAGCAACCCCAGAGCATGATGCTACCACCACAATGCTTGATAATTGGGATGGTGATTTCAGGGTGATGTGCAGTGTTACTCTTATGCCAAACTTAACAGCCCAAAAAGTTCAAATTTGCTCTCATCTGACCAGAGCACCTTGTTCCACATGTTATTTGGGGCCCTCAAATGGCTTCCTGCATACACCAAACGGCCTTTTTATTTTCTTCTCTCAGAAAGGGCTTTCTTCTGTCCACTCTTCCATAAAGAAGAGATGTAAGCAGAGTACAACGAATAGTTGTCGAAGGCACAGATTATCGTAACTCAGCTCTGTATGCCTGCATGTCATCCAATGTGATCATGGGTCTCTTAGTTGCTTCTCTATTTGTTTCCTCCCTGTTTGTGCCCAATGTTTAAAGGGACAGCCATCTGTCTTGGTAGGTTTGCAGTGGTTTTATGCTCACTCTATTTCGATATAATTGCTCACACAGTGCTCTGGGAGATGTGTAAATGTTGCAAAAATGTATTGTGTCCCATTCCAGCTTTGAATGTTTCCACATTATCTCAGACCGACCTGGTGTGTTCCTTAGTCTTTATAATGCTAGTGTCTTTTTTTTTCACAGACCTCTGAGGCCACCACAGAGCAGGTACATTCAAACAGGGACTTACTGACACACTCTGTGTGTCATGGTTAGTCATTTAGGTAAACATTGGATCTCTCAGAAGTCATAAGGTAACTTCTGGGGTCAGTTGGCTGAGCTGAGAGAATAGGGGGTTCCACTTCACGATCACGTCTCACATGTTGTTGATAATAATTCAGAGAAAATACTTTCAGTTTTTCAGCTTTGAGTTTGAAGCCTGAATGTGGCAATATGACCAAAAGTTCTTCTCTGTTGCTAGAAATTGTGTGTGCAGGAATATTTTTCTATGAAGGTCATTCGAGGATGACATGAAACAATCAGTGTGTTTGTATTTGTCTGTTCTAAAATGTTGCTGTTATCTTTTCAGATAGCACTCAAGGTCATGCAAGGTATCAGCAGAATTTTCTCTTAGCATCAGCTAGTCAGCTAAACAATGCTAAACAAATATCATCAAACCTTGTCATCGACATTTTTTGCAGAAACATGCTAAAAAACTACAACCAAAGATCTCTAGAAACATGCAAAGAAAGCACTAAACAAATGTTTCAAAATGTGAAGAAGTTCAATTTCAAATCAAATTAAATATTATGCTTTTTTTTAAATTATTAGGATTACAGGGACAATTTCAAACATAATTTTAACTATTACTGATTAAACTTTACTTAAAGGACCTGTACAGAATTTGTATTTTATTTTGACTCGCTGCTGCCATCTCCTGGCTTATGTCATTATTGCAGCCACACTTACCTCCTCCTTGATCTTCGTGTAGTTAGTGCATTTCTTAGATGTGATTGAATAACTGCTTATGTTTTTATCTTTCTTGGGGTTTGGGTCGGCTTTTGGACTCTACTTGAAGCAGGCCTTTCCTTACTTTCACCATTTTCATGCTACACTAACAAATAAAAACAAATCAAAAACCAGTGGGGACGACATGACTTCACTCTCCAGCGCCCCCCCCTCGAAGTTAGTTAGCTCTCTTTTGTGGGTTTTTCTGCAAGATTTTTTTGCGTTTTTTTATCTCAAATTTCTATCTTAAACTTTAGAAATCATTTCCCAATCATTGTTTCTTTTCCTGACATAATACATTTCTGTAATATAATGTATATAATATAATGTATATAATGATTCTTTATGTGTGATGAATTGACTGAAGTCAAAGGCGTCTAGGGTCAGTTGTCATCGTAGAGTAGCATGTAAGGAAGTTAACTCTTGAGGTTAGCTTGTTAGTTGTTCAGTAAGCCTGATTTTCCTTCAGGACTCTAACAAAAAAAAAAAGAGTTGACAGGTATGGGCCGGGAGAAAAAACGAAAAGAAAAATGATCACTTTGAGTCTCCGGTGTTTGTAATCTTCCTTTGAAGCACTTGTTTTCGGTTGCACTACACAATACAGCGACATCTAGAGGTCAAATATTACACAGTGGCCCTTCTATATTACCAATCAAAACTTGAATCAACTCAAGGTTAATCGTTTTTAAAGCATTTAGTCAGCTATAAATGGTAGCTAACATAGCCTGCATGGTAGCGAAGTAACTCTCAGAGTAAAAATAAAAAAGCTTGATTATTTAAGTGTATTTCATTTAAAATCTGAAATAGGTTTCTTTGATTACGAGAACATACATGTTTAAGAAAACATGCCAAAAAGTTTGACATTAAAAAGTGCGTGCTATTTTTACGCGCGAAACACAATCTGGCTTTTGACTATTACATTATATTATTTTTAAAACAGGAAGTCTCAAACTATTATAAAAACAGAAATTTAATCCGATCGTAGAAGCAGTTTTTTCACGCAGAAAAATGTAGTCTCTCTTCAAAATTGGTAGGTATAGGTTTGGTTTAAGAAAACAGTAATACTAACATGAGTAACTTTTAAAGTAAACGCGAAAAAGGAAAAAAAGTTAAAAGTACCCGTTGCAAGTTGAAATCCCTCTGAGGCTTCACATCATTGTGCGCCGTTGATGTAGACAGCATCACCATGACAACGGCCACCACAGCGGTCCTCATGGTGTTGTGTTTGGGACTCAAAAACCAAAAACTGCTTCAACAAAAAAAAGGAACACCAGTAAAAAGAGTCTAAAGGAGTGAGTGAGGTCTGAGTGGACTAACTTGAAGCTTGCTCGCTTGCCTGCGGGGATTTTTGTTTACTTTGTGCGATCCGCCCACCGAGCGGTCAGCCAATCACGGCCGAGCAGCAGCGGGTAACAGGAAGCGGGGGGCCAAGAAATCTGAGGAGCCAAAATGAGCGTCTGGCTCTCATCAAATCTGTGAGGGAAATAAATCACGGCTGTGTGGTTTGGAGCATCAGCTGAGCTTCGTGTGGGGACCTCACAAGCGCAAACGCTTTGTTTGGTTTCACGAGATTTTTAGTCACGCTTTTAACTTGTCCTTCGAGAGTTTCGTAATTTGACTGATCAAAAGTCAAATTGTGTTTATTTGTAAACCCCTAATCACATAGGGCTGCACAGATCACCATTACAACATTTCATAGTCTGAAACCTACATAAAGTCGAGGAAAAACTTAAAAACAGCAGAATGAGGAGAATGAAACTAACCTTGAGGAGGGGCCCACACATGAGGTAATCCCCTTCCCGGATTAGCAGGCTGCAATGGATGTTGCAAGGGCATCAATTGAATAGACATAGTCATCATCAACATTAAAACTGGGCAGTGGTGGGCCGTGGGAGCATAAAAAGCATAAAAAGCCTTCCGTTGGCCTTAACAATACCTGAATCGTCGTGTCAATCATCTTTGGTCCTTCAATACTAAATAATTCAAAATGGTCTGTCAGCTTACTTTCACTGTTTCTCCCTGGTTGTGCTGCTTCCAGATGTGAGCTTTCCTATTGTAGCAATTTAATCAATCACATTTCAGCCGTTATTTGTTGCTAGGCCCAGAAATCTACCCGAGGCCTTCACAAGAAATTCTGAAGGCCCAGTCCTGTGAAATCAGTCTTACAGGAAGCTGTTGGTTTAGCCAATTAGATTCAGAGTTGGCGTATCTTAAAGCCAGCGGGCAAATTATGACTGGCTAGGGGGCAGTAGTCCAAGGCAATCACACCAACAGCCATTAAACAAGGAAATGCAATAATGTGTTGATTTAATCGCAAAAGGTCGGACAACTCCCAAATGGATTCGCAAGCAGGAAAAGGTTTTGTCCGAAACTTTCAGCCTATAGGAATGATCTTAAGCCCTAGCCTGAATCAATCTGAATTTCGGGCCGGGTCGGTACGTTGGGGCCAGGTCTTTCTCGCTGACCTTTTTATTATTATTGACCCGTCATTGTTCTTTGTCTCTGTTTATACAGTCTTGTTTAACTTAGATTTTGTTACAAGAGACAGGCTTTTTGTGTCGCCAACCGCGTCCGTCCCCATCCTCTCACAGAGTCCGCTTGCAGTCTACCCGAGTGGGAGCCGGAGTCGGTCCAAATCACCTCTACTCCACCCAAGTCCGGCTCATTGAGGTTCGTTCGCAAACGACATATCAGGAATTCAGCTCCAATATAGGGGTAGTTGGTAGGTAGTAGAATATAGGTAGTAAGAGAATATCCAGTTGATGGCTTCCTGCCCGAAAATCTTAACCAACGCAGCAGGTTCTAGATCAGTACTCGCCAACCACCAGGTCATGGAACGGTGCTGGGTCACACAGAAAGAAAAAAAAAAGCCTTATTTTTTGCTTATACAGTGGAACCTCGCTAGTTCGCGGTTCCACTTTTGCGGGTTCAGAGCTTCGCGGGTCTAAAAAATATACCTTACCTTCTCAATAAAAGCATTTATTGACTTGAGCAAGCGCGAGCTTATGTCAATTGAGGACACGGTGTGGACACTCTTATTGTGAAGGGGAGGGGGAGGCCCTGACACAATGCTTAGTCATGGTAAGTTACCGCTTCGCGCACCCCCCCTACTTCAACTCCTCCCACCTTACCCCTTCTTATGTGGCGCTGTTTATCATGGAGGAACGTAATTATATTCTCTTCTGTAACATTCCATCTCAAGTTTGACTTTATTATACCAAAAGCGAGCGGTTGTTTGTACTCCCCAAACACAGCTAATTGTGTGTGGTTTCGTGTATTTGTTGTAAAAGCCGTTCGATGCCGCCAGCTAAAGCATGTTGTTATTGTCAGAAGGTAGCTCTTTCACTTTCATTAAAATGAACACAGACCATTTTTTTAACTGTTGTTTCCCAAAACGCTTCACAAACACTCATCAAATATTTTCACTGTTTTTATTTTCAATATGTAACCGGTAGTGTTAACAAGCGAAATAAGCTGCGATGGCTGCATGTGGTTGAGAGCAGTTAATACAATCATACTGAATGGTTTGTAGTGGTTTTGCCGCAGTCCTATTCCGTGTAAATTGATTATGTAAGACATGGCTACACTTGTGGGTCATGTTTTGGTACATTCAGTTCCAGTGTGAAGAGTTCTGGATGAGTCACCCAATAACTCCTTGCCATCATTCCAGCGATCACTTTTTTGAAGGGGCGCCGCTACTTTGCAGATAATAGTTTTCGCGGGTGGTCTCGGTACCCATTAACCGCGATAACCGAGGGATTACTGTATTTATTTGTCTATGAATGCATTTGTTTTTAACCTCCGAAAAATTCTACATTTAGGTGTGCGTTACACCAAGGTTATATGATAGTAAATCACCGTATTTAACCAATGATTGGTCAGATGACAAATAAATCGCTGATCTCATTTGCTCGGATTTAGATGCAACAGGAATGGAACCTGGATCGCAGCAGTGAGAATGCTAAATCTTAGTAGCCTGTGCAGTCCTTTGAGAATAAGGCCTATACAAATACTGTAAATGTGACTTAACTGACTTGTGACAGGGAGAGGAATTAGATTTGATCTCGTTACATTTTTTTACTCCCTGTGCCATGTTGTACAACATTGATATTGAATCTTAGTAAGGAAAAAAAAAAACAATCGCTTTATGATTAAATCTTACATCCCTGAATCACAATTTGATTGTGAGCCTCAGAAAAGACCCCCAGCCACCAAGTAAGGCACAATTTTTAAGCCATTAACTAAACTAAAATGCGTTTGACACCCTTGAATTAAGGGATTCCATGTCAGCTTGCTCTCTGTAAATTCACCACCAGTCCCCGCAATTACTTAAAAGAGACAGTTTGTATTATTTGACCACTAGATGTTACTGTATTACGTCATGCAACCGAAAACGAGTGTGAATAACCAGAAGGAAGAGAACAAAGGTGACTAAACGGTCACGACCAGAACAGAATCAGGACCCAAATGCGTAACGTTAACCACAAGTTTATTAATAAAAAGAGGAAGGGCAGCACCCGCGATCCTGTGCTCGCTGGACGCGGGAAGCAAGCCGCTCACACAATCGGATCGTGATCTGAATTCGGAAGTGGATCTTCCGGAGCGGGAGATGGCGGTGTCGAGGATGGAAAATACAGGTCGATAGCCGGGACAGAGAGCAAAAATGTGGTCGGAATCAAAAACCGTTCGTAAGCCGGGACGGGACAGCAAACGTGGTCGGGGTCAAAAAAGAGGTCGTACCCGGAAAAAAACAGGGAGATCAGGAACGGACGGGTGGAAAAAACTGGTGCAAAAAGCGGGACCGAAGGGAGTCAGAGTCAAAGTGCTTGCCTTGTAGAAAAAGAGGTTCGCTGATGGACTGACAACAGGAGAGTGAAAGGACTGAGCTTAAAAAGGACAGGGAACCAATCAGGTAGCCTGCAGCGGCTGGCGTCAAATGAGCGGGCACAGGTGATACTAATCAGTCAGTCATCATGACATAAACAGCACAATTTTTCTTCTCATTATTTGGCCGAGCCTTTTTGTGGTTTTTGGGTATTCGTAGCAGCAAGATGGCATGCAAATAAGTCAGCTCCATGTAGGTGAGGCTCACAGTATGTAAAATCAATGCAACTCTCTCGACCTACTCATATCTTATAAAATGCCCTTTAGATGAAAGTTCACTTATTTTTGCTTATTATTTAAATCTCATCTCATTAGCTGCACCGCTTATCCTCAGTAGGGTCGCGGGGGTGCTGGAGCCCATCCCAGCAATCATCGGGCAGTGGGCAGGGGACACCCTGAACTGGTTGCCAGCCAATCGCAGGGCACACGGGGACAGACAACTCACTCGCTCAGTCACACCTAGGGACAATTTGTACCGGCCAATCCACCTGAAATGCATGTCTTTGGAATGTGGGAGGAAACCGGAGTGCCCGGAGGAAACCCACGCAAGCACGGGGAGAACATACAAACTCCGCACAGTTAGGCCGGGAGCTGGATTTGAACCCACGCAGGAGGTCCCCACGACCTCAGAACTGTGCCGCACACGCGCTAACCACTGCGCCGCCGCAGTAGGAACTGCAACCACATGTCCCAGGTTGTTTTCTTTTGATATTCACTATGTTTTGTGTACTGTTACCCAATACTTAAACCTGATTACCACTTGTAAGGCCCCTTCTCAAGGTTTATTACTCTACTCATGCTGAGGTTTTGAGTTTTCCCTTGCCCGCATGTTGGTTTAAGATCAGGGGATGGCGTCATTGCAATCCTCTGCAGTCCTTTGAGATATCTTGTGATTAAGGGCTATGCAAATAAATGTGACCTGACAGTCTATCTCCATGCCCTGTAAGGCCAATGCCCACCCTCTCTCTGTATTATTCATTGTGATCGTTTCACATGAAACAAAGAAAAAACAACACAACAATTTAAATAACTTTTATTCATCATCTTCCGTTTTCAGCACAGCTTTTCTCATTTTCTCGAAATTCACATATGATGAAGAGGACATCAGCGTGCGTGTCGCACACACACAACACACCTCACACATCTCCCCTCTCACAGTCCACACTCTGCATGAGAGCAGCAAAGAACATGATATTTTACTCCAAACGAAACATGACTTTAAAGTACTCGTGCACAAATTTTTTTTCTTGCTTTTTGAGCCAAGCTTCATGTATTCGGATGTCGGGGAACAAACGGAAAATGTAAAAAGTGCAATCAGATTTGGACGTGTTGATTAGCTCTTCTGAATCAGTGTATCGATTTGCATTTGAAGTCAAATGCTAATTTCTTTGAAAGAAATACAAATAAAATAAAAAAGCAGAATGCAATAAATGATATTAAAAAGAACATTGTTTGTGTACAGAAAGTTGGGTCTTCGGAGTGTTTGCCAAATTACCGTAATTTCCAGACTATACCACGCAATTGTTTTACACAAATTTTAACACTGAGGCTTATGCAGAGACGCGGCTAATTCATGCATTTTTTCCCAAAGGGCCTCAAGCAGAAAATGTAAGCGTGAGATAGGTAGTGTCGAGAAAGACTCAATTCGCGACTGCCGATAAACACCATAGTAGAAGTTTAACGTGTGATAATGTGTTTTGTGCATCATGGAGAATGCAACAAAGAAAATGATTTGACACAGTTTTCAGTGAAATTTACCGGTAAGTTTTGCCTTGTTAACATTTTGCTACCGTGTTTTTTTTTTGGTGTTACTCGTGTTGCTGCGTCTCGCCGAGTGTACCAGTGTGTTTTTCAACCAGTCCTGTTAGCGCTGTTACTTGTTTTGATAAGTCTGTGTCTTGGTGCCTCATGTGTATTTGTTTTTTAGAAAACTTTGTATATTTAGTCTTTCTTTGTCAAATACTGATATTTTAACCTGTGAACGTGCGGCTTATAGTCAAACACGGGATTTATAAACACGTTGTTGACCTCATGCGAAAATGGCTTGACTGAGCAAAAAAATAAAAACTATTCAAAACAACACTTGCACTCAATTACAGTATTTTTTTTTTTAAACTGGCCAATTAATTAGTTTTATTAACGCATTATATGTTTGTAGAAACAATTGATTATTAATGGTTATTCAAACAAATCTGTGTGATAATTGCCTCATGAGATTATGGTCTTACAAACATCTGATGAATTTGTAGGAAACATTAACAAACAAATACTAGATGTCAAAATAATATTGTATGCGATAATCAATACGGCCATTTTCACATACTAATTATGTAAGTAGTTAAGGCTATTATCGCATGCTGACAGTTGTTATTCAAAATATCAATAATGACAATATTGGAAAGTTATTAAAAATGTGAATAACTGAGACTTCCTACCTCCCATGTGTAAAAATTTAGTCGTACCATTTTTGCACAAAGTATGTTTTTTCCTTTAATAATGTATTGGGTGCGGCTTATAATCAGGTCCGGGTTAGATATGGAAATTACGGTAACAATGTAAAAGGTGAAAAATTCTCAGACACCAAATAACTCATTCAGTACCAGAGACGGCGTGAAGACGTCAAAATGGTAGCAAATTAGTTGTTAAATTAGTTGCTCAATATTTCAAAACAAGGCGCCTTTCCTCCCGCAAACAAAAAAACAAAAAAGAAGTACATAATAAGCAATTTCATCATTCGATTTGAACCATCACATGACAAGTGACCATCAAGTGGACTGTAATTCCTAATCTCAAAATGATCGTTTTAGTTAAAACCGCCTCTTTTGGTTGAAGTCTCAAAAATAAAAATAAAAAACATTTACTGTACTCCCTTTTACTGCAGTTTCAATACATCATAGAGTTAGACCGCATCAGAAATTTTACACTGAGGTCATAAATATCATCATTGCAGAAGATTGTCTTCCACTGAAGCATCACCCCCTCCCTTTTTCATAAACAAAAAAAGAAAAGAAAAAGACACAGCTCAAACAATTCACACAACATGAAAACATCAATAAAATAATCAAAATATAATTTAACAGTTGCTCAGAAAGAATTATTAATAATGAAAAAACAAACAACAATAATGGCTAACATCCATTTCAGTGTGCTGCTCCTGCGAGGCTGTTGAGTCACGTGCCCACTTGCTGGTGGGCATCCTTAACAGCCTCCATGAGATAAACATCACCATACGTCACAGTCTCCTTTTTTTTGTTGTTCTTTACCCATTCGTTGCCATTGACGGCTAAATACGTTACTGGCAGGAACTCATTAACAGCTCAATGGCAGTGAATGACAAAATTTGAAACACCCATAATGAAAAAAAAGGTGCAACATCGAGGATCATCTGGAGGTTGAGGAAATGAAAAAATAAACGTTTTTAATGGTGCTTTCACAAGTCTAATTCCCGACCACAACTGGCAATCATGTACTGCAGCAGCACAACACATGTTGATTGGATTTCATTTGCTCTTATATGGTATACCTATTCACGGGTTGTTAATTTTTTTTTGCGGGCCAGATAAAACAGGAAAATAAACAGTAATTTGTACCACATGGTTGGGCCATGACTGTACGTAAGTGGTGTTGGGCTTCTCAATCTCAGTAAGGCACAGTGCTCTGCTCATGGGCGCCTATGCTCACAAACACAAATTTAAATATAAACCAAAAATAAACACATTGAACTGATCTTTGTATCGTTTTCATCTTAGTTGAAGGTGCAGAGACCCATACAAAAACGGTTTGACGCTCCCCTACTTACGACTAATCGACTTACGAAAAACGGTAGATACGAAGATTCTTTTCGGGATGTCGAAAAATATCCGGACATTGCTGAGTTAGATTTTGTATTGTGTGCACCTCTTCCAGAGTACAGGAAATTACTGTAGTGCTTCTGTCCGCCACTACTGGCGTGTGGCGCTGTGAGAGGTCACCCAGCATCCACCCCAAAGAAGAATTCCTGCTTCCACTTCCTAGTTCGTGTGTAAACATACTGTACTATATCTCCAGTGCGCTAAGAACTTTGACATATTTATTGTTTAATATATCGTGCATCCATTCAATATGGTTGGTGTAAAGTGTAAAGAAGAGGCGAGCCGTTTCTTTTGAAATGAAAGTGGAATAAAGAAGCTTGATGCGGTTGAGAAAACGCCTTTTTTTCGGCCACTTTCTTCTACGGGGGAGGGAGTCGCCTAACTCTTGAAGCTCATTTCCCAAAAGTAAGTTAAACTTAACTTTATATCATTATAGAGCATATTATTTTATGAAATGTTTATTTTTTAGTACAAAACAATACAGGTTACTTATCGTCTGCAAGTAGGGCAGCGTCTGAACAAATAGCAGTGCCACACCCCTCTAAAATTGCCAAATTTATACTGGAGAATTCATAGACACAAGAGTAACCTCAAATTTCACAAGAAATGCATTAGGATGATGTGAGAGGCTGTCATAGAATTCGAATGAGTTTGTACGTTACGTGCACATCGTCTAATTGTTACGTGAAACAAGTTGCAATGTTGCTTAAAAGAAAGTCATATTGTTTCAAAAATGATGGTCAATATTGCTACAAATGTTGTATAAGAAAATATTTAGCCTGAGAAATCAAGTGTTGCAAATAATGCCAAAATGTTACACAAAAAAGCTGCAATCTTTTGAGAATGAAGTTGTATTGGGTTATGAAAAGATACCGTTTGAAAGCAGGGATGTGCGGGTAATGAAACAAGGTAACAGGAATGGCTGATATCTGGCCATTTTTGAAGGTATCAGCCCTCACCATTTCATCTGAATCCAGCACATTCGTTTTATGATAAAAAAACTGTACGATTTTGAGGGAGCGGACAATGCCCGGAAATACTTTTAAGAACTTTAGCTTTCATATACGACACTTTGTCTAGCGGAAATATGCCAATATTTTATTTATCCAAAAGCACAAGTGTTATCAGTATATCAATGGTACTGGTATCATTTCTATTAATATCACTATTAAACTTTTTATATTTGGGAAAAAAAATCCATCTTGAATATATGAAATCCATAACATTCCCTTTAGTGTTACATGATAGCACTTTTTTTTCCAGACTGATACTTTTACTCAACTGTTACTACTGGAACATAATGATATAGCTACAGATACAAAAAATATTTTGCAAAGAAATTCATTAAAATAATGAGATTATATATCTCATTTTTAGTTCCTGATTGTGAAACAGTCAAAAGAAGGAAGTCCATATTTTCAATTAACGACTGTCGTAAGTAGAGATACCCCAAAATAAGACCGGTATCAGCACCGATACTGCGACTTGGTATAGGTTCACGCCCATCACTAGGCAAGATTAGGAAAATGTCAGGAAATTAAAGTTGTTAGGATTAACAATCCAGATATTAGAATGAATGGGTTTTCTGAGTATGTGTTATGTCGAAGACAAAAGTTCTAAAGAATAGTCAGTTTTAACACAACAGCATTTGTACTAGTAATATTCCAACTTGCGATATTTTATGAGAGGCTGTTTGAGAACAAAATCATACTTGCTCAAATAAAACATACTCTCACACATGCACAACTACAGTATACTCTCATGCAGAGACAGTCATACCCATGCACAGACGCTACTATACTCCCACAAACATACTACTATACTCACACACACACAACACTATACTCTCTTATTCATGTTACTACATTCTCATACACACTACAGTACTATAATATCCTTCATATCACTATACTCTCGTACACACACACGACTATACTCTCACTCACACTGTTATACTCTCAAACACACACTACTATGCTGTCACACACATGTTACTATATTCTCTCACACTGACGACTATACTTGGAGCAATTTCAGTTTGACGTTGAACTGTACAACATATATAACAAGGATCAGAGGTGTAAAATCCACCTTTATACTTATAGCAATTTTAATGGTGAGTGAGAAAGAATTGCAATGTGTCTGTGGAGTATATTGTGGGAGAATCTATAGTAGTGTGTGAGAGAGAGTATAATAGCATGTGTGTGTATGCGTGTGAGTAGTGTGTATAAGAAAGTATAGTTTTATGTGAGTAAAATTACAGTAGCGTGTGGATGTGAGTATGGTATGGTAGTATGTGTGAGAGAGTATAGTCGTGTGTGTGTGTATAAGAGTCTAATAGTATGTGTAAGTATATTAGTATGGTTGTTTGGGCATTTGGGTTGGCCATGGTCCCAAAATTTGTGTGTGTGTTTTTTGCTACTTTTCCCCTTTTTATTTTCTTGATTTTTGTATGTGTTGTCTTGCTGTCGGTCACCCCTCTCGACGGATATGACCAGGGTAGATAGATAGATAAAAATTAGTATATGTGAGAGAGCATAGTATTGTGTATGAAAAAGTTTAGTAGTGATTGTGCAGGGTATGAGTGTGTCTGTGTGAAAGTATAGTTGTGCAGGTGAGAGAATAGGATGTTATATGTGAGATCAAGTATGATTTACTTGTCAACCGGCCTCTCAAATTCTTTAGGTTAAAAATTCAGTGCTTCATTTACTCCTTCATTGTGCCGAAACAAACCACACACACTTAACACCAGGGTTGGGTAGGGTTACTTTAACTGGATTACTTTCAATTACTTTTGTATTACTCCAATACCAAATATGCCAATAAAAGACAAAAGAAACTAAATATGAATAAAATTACTAAATTTTGTGCAGGCTTGGGGAGTAACGGAACACATGGAACGGCATAAATGATGTTGGCAAGCTGTTTGGATTTATTTTCATTTTGTTTCTGTTGCATTTTATGTTAGTTTTGCCGGATATCAAAGAGATCAAAGCCAGGAGAGAAAGCTTACCACGTGTTGTGAGTCACAATTTTATTCATATTTAGTTTATTTTGTCTTTTATTAGCATATTAACTCCACCCGACAGAGCAAAGAGTTTACTGTAGGCCCACATTAAACCACACCACCTACATTGGATATTACCGAATCTTACTGCAATATGTATTCTGTGAAGCACTATTTAGTTACTCTATATAACACGCTACAGTGGGCATTTGCACGTCACACTGGGTATTTGTATATTGTATTCTTTTGGCTTTATTATTGTACTGTTCTCAGCTCAGGGATGCTGCTGGAAATGTGAATTTCCCTTAGGGGATGAATAAAGTATCTATCTATCTATCTATCTATCTATCTGGTATTGGAGTAATCCAAAAGTAATTGAAAGTAATCAAGTTAAAGTAACCTTACCCAACCCTGCTTAACACGAACTTTCTTCATACAAATAAAGCTTGAAAAAATGTCAAGACCCCCCCAAAAAAACGATGCTTTGATGGCTATGACCAACATAATTGGCGTCAGTTCTCATTAAATGCGTAAACAAAGGAAATATTTGGTGCAACGTAATCGAATGGAAAGTCGGGGAGTTTTGCGAGAATTGCGCTCCGCCATCTTTGAAAACAGGCTGCAGAAAACGAAGCCGCCATAGCTTAGCCATGCTTGGCTCTGCTGGAGAGACAAAAACAATAAAATAGACAGCGTCTGTGGCTCGCACCCCTTCTCAGCATCCTTCAAGTCTGTGTGGCTCGCTGTACTTTTTGGGCGGTCCCGGGCAGCTTCCAGCAAAAACAAGCTTTCATCGTACAGTGTGGTTTCTCCTGATGGTCTGGTTAAAGCTACCAGAGATATCTGGTTTCTGGCTGTTTCTGCGGCTGCCATGTGTGCGGTTGAGTGTGTTAACTGAGGTAGGCCGAGGGGATGCCAGGGAGACATCGATGATGACGTAAGCGCTGCTGCGTGCTTTGGGAGCAATGCGTAAAAAGAAAGGGCCCTGCGGACGTGTGTGGCTATTTCGTTTCCTCCATTTTTTCCGTTATGATCACACCGTATCTCCTTACTTTGTATCCGTTTGTGTCCGAGCGTGTGCTTACGTACACGTGGGAGATGTGGAGAGAAGATCCCGTATCACAATTTATGTTTCCCTGAAATGATGGAGCGATGCAAGTCCTCGTCCAGCCGCACGTAGCGCCCTCTGCTGGAATCCAGGAAGTAAAGTTTGTCCGACACCACTCCTGGGTCAAAGCCGTCTCTTCGGAGCTCCGTCTTCTGGAACTTAAACGTTCCTGAGGTAACAGGGAACATATTTGTTTGGTTTTAAAGAATATACAAAGTAAAACGGCACCTTCAAATACTTTTGTTTGTGAAAAACCAAGAACTTTTTTTGCATCTGAAGGTACATTGTGGAATACAGTAACCCCTCCCACTCCCCATTCCTCCTACCTGATGTGTTCTGCTCTTAACAGCTTTGCTAAAACTAAGATAAAATAAAATAGGTGCGGTGGAAAACAAAGAATAGGGGCTCTTTGAACCAAGTTGGGCATTGTTAACACCGACTTAAAGAGAAAATTATCTACTTTCAACTTAATAGGTACACTTCAAACGACAAACCCACCTCTAAAGGGATAGTATGTTTTTGGTGCCTCTTAGTGGTAATAAAACATATTCATTTTTAAAAAAAAAATTGATTTGAAGACTAGGCAAAAAATCATGAACTATCACATCCATGCTAATTTTTATAAAAAAATTATAGGTCAAGAAATTTGTATTTCTTTTACATAGTGGCATAGGCGGAACTAACCCATTTTGATCACCCCTAAAAAAATTATAGGATTTTTAAAACTCTCTATTCCTAAGTAAGGACAGGTAAGCATAAATATGAAGAAAAAGGCTTGATAAAAAAATAAAGTAAAACAAAACAAAAATGTGAACCACGCAGCCTAGAAATGGTTTTGTCCATTTGATTCCTAGCAATGGAATTTATGTTTGCGGTCCTACTTCTGACAATTTTTGGTCTGTGCCTCAGTTGTCAACACTGGCCTAATCACAATGAATTTGTGTCAGAAGTAGTAGTGGTTGCAATTGGTGAAGAGCAATTGGTGCAATTGAAGACACACTACGAGTGTACAATCTCCAGGGTGTTCCAGTGTTTCCAACTCTGAAGGCAGTTATTCAGGTTTGCTTAACAATTCTAATAAGCAGATGTAGCAGTGAAAGGTCTCTCAGCGCATTATGCCTGGCTTCTTACCTGGCTCTGAAGGACCAAGTGGACCACTAAAAAGTTATTGATAGGTTTTCAACCCTCAAAGTCATGCAACACAGCTTAATGTGTAATGTGTAGGATGGAATTCTAAAGGTTTCAATAGAATGCATCATTGTCTAATAAGTTCCATGCTTATTCTTCTGTATGTGTATGTTTGTGTGTACTTCGTTAGAAATAAATAAGTAAAAAACGAACATGGCATAGTAACAGTTTCTTTGCTAACCACAGATGTCTAATGTGAACAGTGTTGAATGATCCCAAATCCCTGAAATGAAAAAAATAATACTGTATTTTCCGCACTATAAGGCGCACCTAAAAGCCTTTATTTTTTTCAAAAACTGACCATGCGCCTTATAATACAGTGTGCCTTATATATGGATCAATATTAGGTCGCAAGGTCTCGCAACAAAGGCAAGCAGCCGCCGACTAGATTTTTCCTCGTAAGCGATGTGGTCCGCGGTGTATGCTGGGATACATATGCCGGCGTTTCATTTCCCAGCCAATGTGTCAATCATCATTTGAATCGATCACTATTGGCTAAAGTTATTCGGAGGTAAAGGGGGCGGATCCTTTATATCATTTACAGGCTCGCATAGGCTAAAGGGGCAAAACAAAGCCTGCAATTGGCCGAAAAAGATGAATGTGAATAGCAAGTTTGGTTGTCTACGGCATAGAGCAAACATGTTTTACCATTCTGTATTTGTAAATATTTTACTTTCCTGGATTTACTACACTCACGGATATAAGAGGACCATGGTTGCACATTATTATTGAACGCAACTACTTCGGTGAGCTACTCCGGCTATATATTTTCCTAGTATCTTGTTTCAGAGTGATTTTGATGTTTCTGTGATGGGTCTTTTTTTAAATTAAACTCAATTCCAAGTGTTTATCGTCATATGCACAGTAAAGTTGCGAGCGAAAAAGAAAATAGAAACTAAGGTATGGTAGCATTTCTTGAATCCCAAGACTTTAACCTTCCGAATGATATTTGGAATGATGCATTTGAGTGACAATGTACGGACACCGCATCCGCACGTGTCTACGACACGTATTTGCTTCTTTGCAAGCTTTCGGAATGTTAAAGGGGTAATAAGTTTGACTGAACTATCTGACTGTTTTGTCCACGTTCCCATTGTAGCGCCTTATAATCCGGTGCGCCTCATCTATGGAAGATATAGGACCAAAAACTATTTTTTGGGGGTGCGCCCTATAACCCGGTGCGCCCTATAGTGCGGAAAATACGGTGAATATATACATCAGCCACAAACTCTGGGTGCTCAGCTCCCCTGAAAGCTCTCAACCTGAAACAGTGGATAGTGCATAGTGGAATCAATACTTAGAAGTCGCCGCCATGTTTGTCTGGTGTCTTTTGCAGCTACTCTGTGCTCTGTGGTACCCGGTTTTGTTCGCATTAGACAACAGTGCCATCTAGTGGTCAAAGGTTACACACTGGGGCTTTAAAGAAGGAAAACACAGTTTCGCGTTGCGCCCACATGATGGTGACAAAAATATAATGTGAAGTAAAGTGTATCCGGACGAGTTTTTCCTTGCCCCCATGTAGGTTTTAGATCAGGGGATAGTGTAATAATAGTCTGTCGTTTTCAATAATCTGTGGTCGTTGCAGCCCTTTTAGACTCTTTGTGAGTAAGGACTATACAAATAAACATGACTTAAATCAAGAAAAAAAATACATGAACTATCATGAAAACACGCATTTTTCAAAATACTGGTAGGTCAAGACATTTTTACTTTATTTTACATAACATGACTCACCTAGAGAAGGCCGAGTCTCCGTATTTTGTTATTTCCCTTGTGCTTTGAAGCACTCATTTTCAGTGGCATCACACAATACAGTGACATCTAGTGATCAAATATTACACGGTGTCCTTTTAAACACAGCTCTTCAGTGCTTTATAATTTTCTAGAAGCTTTTTTATATTGGGATTTTATAAATAATTATACAATACATTATATATTTTTCATTCATATTGAGTTATATTAATGAATACTACTTAATATTTTGAAAAAAAACATTTAACTTTCTCCCTTTTCTGTTGAAACAAAGTGAACAAAAAGTAGATGGAGCTTAAAATTAATTTATCAGTGTACTCATTCATCACTTGAACTGTTACGGCTACTTTTTACTCCACTTATGCAGAAGATAGCAAAAATAATCTATTTGCTACACTTATTTATAATATAGCACAGAGAGTAATTTTACCAGTCTTGTTGACTTCTGGAAGAAACCGGAGGAAGACCGGCCTGGCGTATGGAGGAAGAGTCTTGTCCAGGTCCTTAGCAAACTTTTCCAGATCAGAGGAGTGATTGGGATCAGCAATGGCGGCCATCCCAGCTTTCCCTTCTGCGCCTTTAAAGACAAGACCGGAATTTATGAATATTGTGAACTCGTGGAGTCAACTTTATTCCCTCACTCTTTTTTAAAAGGAATATGAAAGATTTTACCAGGTACTTCCACCCCGTAGACCACAACATCTTTCATTTCCAGCAGCCTACTGAGGGTCCCTTCCACCTCAGTTGTGGAGACGTTCTCCCCCTTCCAGCGGAACGTGTCTCCTGTCCTGTCCTTGAAGTACATGCTGCCGTACTCATCCATTATCAACACGTCACCTGGTGCCAGAAAATAACATTAACAATAATATACTGTACTGTGCGTATAATGTAAATTAATGATTTTATCCTGAATTGTCTTTAAATCTGTAATATATTTTTTTTAGTTTTCATATCATGATATACATTACCGTTCAGTTTGGTCTCAGTGATGTCCTTATTTTTGATGGAAAAACACTGTTATTTCCCAATTAATATCACATGAAATTCATCAGAAATACACCCCATATATTACTCACGTGGTAAATGACTATTTCAGCTGCAAATATCTGGCTGCACTCCAGTCTTCTAATTGTACATTGTGTTTGCTAATTATGTTACAATGATTGAAACTTTGAGTAATGATGTTAGAATAGCTGCAACGAGTTTAGATGGTTAGATCAGACATAACACTGACCTTCCTTTGAGCTAGTCGTGGAGCATCACATATGTGGGTGTAGTTTTAGAATGACCAGAAAAAGTGAACTTTCGTGTGAAACCTGGCAGTCTATTTTGGTTCTAAGAAATGAAATTGAAGCTCTCCTACAATGGCGACTACTACTCCCTTCAAAGAACAGCACAAAAAGACTCTAACCTGAATAGAAAGAGAAGTGGCATCACGTCAGGTAACTTTAGAGTCCCTTTTTTTAAGAAATAGACACCTTACAGGTCCTCAACTAACAGCTTCGTTAAAAAGTAGCTGCAAAACACCAGTGTCAACAACTACAGTGAAGAGGCCTTCAAGGCCGAGTGGCAAAGAAAAGGCCACATATGAGATTGGCCCAAAAAAGGGATTCATATGGGCAAAAGAAAACAAGACATTAGACAACTCATTTGATAAATAACAGTGTTCCATCCATCCATCCATTATCTGCCACTCTTATCCTCAGTAGGGTTGTGGGGGTGCTGGAGCCCATCCCAGCTGTCTTTGGGCAGGGGATACCCTGAACTGGTTGCCAGCCAGTCGCAGGGCACACAGGGACAGACAATTCGCTCTCTCATTCATACCTAGGGACAATTTGGGCCGGGCAATTAACCTAAAATGTGGGAGGAAAGCGCAGTGCCCGGAGGAACTCCACACAAGCAGGGGGAGAACATGCAAACTCCACACAGGAGGTTCGATCTCATGACCTCAGAACTGTGCCGCACACGGTCTAACCACTGCGCCGCCCTGCTGCCCAATAACAGTGGTATTTGTGGAAAACGCAAAATTGTGTGGGTGACCCCCAAACCATTGAAAATATCGATATAGCATAATAATAATATATATATATATATAAATATATATATATATATATATATATATATATGTATAAATGTTTATACGGTTTCATTTTTTAACTAGTAAAGCTGATATCTGACCTTTTTGAATAGGGCTTCAGCAGTCCTATATTCGGTTATCAATTAGAAAGTTCGAAGGTTTTAAACACAGGAGACCAATGTGACGAAAAAATGAGCAACCAATTAGATTTTATTTTCAAGATAATCAAGATTTTGCTCATAAATCAGCCCTAGAGGTAAGATTTTGGGCCCAAAATCTGGGCCGGGGTTAAAATGCCAATTATTAAGTCGGGCCAGTCCCTTTTTATGTCCTTCATGGAGGATCTACACAGCATATACTTACTTTTACTAAAGTAATTATTCAGATTAAGAAAATGCTTACCAAACTATCAGTTTAACTCAACATCACTAAATCCAAAGGAATTTTCCTCCTCTGGTGTTGGGGTAAAAGACGCGTGGTTTCCTCCTTCCACCACCCTCACGTCAGATGTCATTTTTGCTTCTTGCCAATAGCTTACAAAGCTTAACAAACATTTTTTCTACCTTTTCGACAAATCTTTTACTATTTGCAGCCTGTAATCTGCATAACGCGATTTTCTTTTCGGTGCCATTTTGTTCAGTTTCACTTTCGTTCGGTGCATGTTGCCGATATGCGCACCTTGGCGCCAAACGGTCCATTTAGGCGCAGCACTTGCAGAGCACACTTGATTTGAGGGACTCGGACCCAAGTAAACTCCAAGCTGCGTAGTTCAGCTGAAACGCACAGTTAGGCGCTAAAGTTTGCACGGCCGAAGTAAAGCGTCGTGTTCACTTTGGCGGCAAATTAAAGCTTCTCGTCTATTTCAAGTTTGCTTATTACATCAAATTAATCTGTCGGGTTTGGATTCATATAACCGCGACTCGGGTCAGGTTGGGTTGAATTTTTTAGGCTTGGTCTTACCTCTAATCAGCACAGTTAAGTAACCCTTATTTGTATGCATTTATTGCCCATCGCACCTTTTCAGCAATGTTAGCCGCTAAGTTCATAGGCAAGTTCAGCGATTCTAGCTAAGCTAGTGGTGCTGGTCACTAATACTAATGTGGTGTCTGTGACTAAAGCCACTAATTCTGGTAACCATGGTCATAACACTAACAGCCAATACCTGTCAGTATGCCAGTGTTGCTACTCACTTTACTAGTGCTGTGTCAGCTACACTATCTGCTAATGATAATTGCTAATGTGGCTGGGCTGCCACGTCAGGTAAAACAAACGCCAAATCCAGGTGGTGGCAGACCATCAAAAACTGATCTTTCAGCTTTTTGATACAGCAAATACGTTCATTGAAAAATAACGACTCATCGCCTGTTCCTGAGTTCACACTTACCAGATAGATAAGCGCTGTCTCCCTTCTTAAAAACACTATGAGCAATCTTTTTGCTGGTTGCTGATTGATTGACATAACCATCAAATCTGCGTAGAGGGTCATTCTGAATGATCCTGCCCACCAGCTGGCCGGGCTCTCCTAAACAAATAGACATTTGCAAAATGAATAGTGTTTACTAGTGTGGTAAAATACAACAATACGAAAAATAAAAAGTCTCTTACCAGGTTTACATGGAATACAGACGCCATCAGGCCCACGGATAAGCTCCATGGTCTCTTCGTCTACTCTCACTAGTCGGATAGGGTAGATAAAGGGTAGTATTTGACTGTTGAAGCCGCACGCTCCCACCTGCGGTATATCAAAGAACCAAAGTCATTAAGGGGTGAGTCAATAAAACGTTATAAAGAGTTGGTTTGGGACGGATCAGTGACACTCTTTTGTACCATGTACCGTAAATTCCGGACTATAAGCCGCTACTTTTTCCCCTAACTTTCAACCCTGCGGCTTATTCAGTGATGCGGCCAATATATGTAATTTTTCTAACGGCCGCCAGCGGCGCTCGAGTGTTGTTGCGTCAGTAAATGTGTTCATCTGATATATTTTTCCCACCCTTACCTTTGGAAATATACACTTTTTTCCTTGGATTACTTTCAACGGGACCCGGACTCTGCAGGTCTGCATCAAACCTTAAGTACCGGTATCATTTTCCATTCATTTTGCCGGCAGTGAATTTTGGACTGTGGACTTTAATGAAGGACATTTAGTTTCAATCGCGGGACTTGAAGTCGGGTTTGGGTTAATTTTGTGTTTGTGTTACATGTTTAAATGTGGGCGCATGCGGCTTATATACAGGTGCGGCTTGTGTATGTACAAAATCGGTTTACCTCTTAAAATGTGGTGGGTGCGGCTTATAATGAGGTGCGCTCTATAGTCCGGAATTTACGGTACGTAAACATGGTAGCTTAATGTATTATGTCAAGTTGGAAATACAGTCGTATCTTATATACGAGCTTAATTCGTTCCAGGATTGTGTTTGTAGCTTGAATTGTTTAAGGAGCTGAACGGAAATAATCAAAAACTAATTAGCCCGTGCGGCATGGGGGATGAGTGGTTAGCGCGTCCGCGGCACAGTTCTGAGGTCATCGGATCAAATCCAGCAACCAGCCTTTCTGTGTGGAGTTTGCATGCTCTCCCCATGCTTGCGGGGGTTTCCTCTGGGCACTCCGGTTTCCTCCAACATCCCAAAAACATGCATGTCAGGTGAATTGGCCGGTCCAAATTGTCCCTAGGTCTGAATGAGTGAGTCTCCATGTGCCCTGCAACTGGCTGGCAACCAGTTCAGGGTGTCCCCTGCCCACTGCTCGAAGATGGCTGGGATAGGCTCCAGCACCCCCGCGACCGTACTAAGGATAAGCGGTGCGGATAATTAGATAAATAGCCCGTTTCCGATCTCCAGAAAAAGGATCAAAGTGAACCATAAATAGCTATAAAACACCTCTTCCTGTTTACAAAAAACACGTTCAAATTGTAATTAAACATAAAAATACAGTAACAAAATAAATAAGATGATATTAATAGGAGCACTCATATGGGGGGAAAGAAGGTGCAGACGTTTTTATTCATGACTTTCTTTTGCCCTTTTAGCTGGACTCGCAACACTATCACTTTCTACAGGTCTTTTGGGGAAAAAAACGTATCCAAGGAGATTTGTTTCCCCTTCAAAATGTTACCAAAATGCGTAAGGCACGTGTCAATAAAGAGAGCTGTCTCTCGACCAGTTGCCACTTTTTCTGGATTTTTATTTTTTTTTTTTTCAACTAAAGTGGCAACATCCTCCCACTTGGCCCTGGAAATTATTGCATTGAAGCGCTCAAATTCGTCCGCGACTTTGATCAGTACTAGCTGTTTCTTTATTTTACTCCTTGACTCCGTCACTCACGCAAACACTGCTCTTGTTTTTCTATTACTTCTTGCTTCGTTTTAATTATCATCCTCCTTTTTTCTCAGACACATTACTGTTTTCCTTTCAGGAAGTAATGTTTAAGGTCACTAAAAGACACAAAAAAGGAGATGCTATCAAATGTGATTAAAAAGATGCGGTCAAAACAAACTTGCAGATAACAAACTGCAAATAGTGAAAGATTTGGCGAAAAAGTAGAAAGTTTGTTAAAGGTACAGGCGCACATTAAAGGCTCCGATTTTCTCCATATTATGCAGCGCGCCCTATCCTACAGTGTGCTTTGTGTGTTATGCAAAGTGGACCAGTTTGATGAACTTAGGGTTGGGCGCCTGCCCCCGAGACTGGGAATTTACAGGTTTGAAGCCCCGGCCAAGTCAAGACGCTCAACAATTTTGGGTGAAAAACGATATTTTTGTGAGATCGTTCACATTTCCAAATAAATGCCGCTTGTATAAAATCTCCTGTGACTTTAAAGCTACTCTTGTATGGACTCCATAAGCTTGCCACTTGTGCAGAAGAGGACGCGTGACGTCACACCAATGCATTGTTGGTGGGAGGACTCACAAATGCTAACAGCGTAGCGTGTCTAGCAATTAGAAAGTTATCGTGCTATCGGAGGCACAACAGAGCTGTCCCTCCAAATATTAATTAAATCCGAAACCTCAGTTCCCCACCGTTGAATGCTGTCTGTGTTTTTAACCGCTATGGTGTGTTGATTTCTGCGCTAAGCGGAAAATCATGGAAACAAACAGCCGCGATAAATTCAGACTCCCCTTCGTGTGTATGCCAACTATGCTTCCGACAGAGTGTGTCACATACGTATGTGTTTATGAAGGAATATTAATTGCCGTGATTAAAACAAATTAGTGATCGGAGTCTATAAAATGAGTTTATTGAGACATAAGCAAACATCGCCAACACTGCAGCTGAGAGGCATAGTTCACACGAAGGGGAGTCGGATTTAGGCACAACAGAAGGCAACAGCCCCCTATCATGCAGTGCGCCTTGTGTATGTGTTAAATACAGAAATAGACCAGACTACGGAGACTGCGTCCTTTAACACGATGTTCGTGAAAATATGGTATCTACAAGTTTAACCAAGGGGGCAAAGATCAGGTGCCTGATGGCAGGAGGTGCATGCGCAAACTATACCAAACTTATGGCAGTTAGCGATCTTAAGCGGTGAGGCTTGTAAATTGGATTCATTTGTACAACGACCAAAACTTTTGCTAAACAAACTTGTTTATCGAAATCCTCATCAGTAGAGGTGCTCATATAAAGAGGTACCATTGTTCTAAGTCTATTGTTCTACATACTCACCTTGTTGTCAAAGTTCCCTAAGCTGCAGTTGCACTCAGTTGCGCCGTAGAATTCGGCAATCTGTGGAATGTTGTAGCGCTTCATGAATTCCACCCATATGGACTGGCGCAAGCCATTACCGAGAGCCATGCGAACACGGTGCAGTTTCTCCGTCTCCCTGACAGGTTGGTTGATCAGGTAGCGGCAAATCTCGCCAATATACTGCACAATCTGATGTCCGAGGAAAGGATGCAAATTTAGCTAGCAACAATTAGGGTTAAAAAAAAAACTATTTTTGTGCTTGCTTACGGTGCAATTGTACTTGACGCAGTCGTCCCAGAAACGGGAGGCAGAGAACTTCTTTCTGATGACCACAGTCATGCCGTGGATTATACACTGGCCCACTCCCACAATGTTACCTAAAGCAAAATTAGTATAGGACACGTTAGGGGCTTAGAAGTTACAAAATGTAAAACTAAAAGTTGAATGATGTAGCGGTGTTAACACTGTCTGAAATTCATGAGAAAAAGTTACCGGACACCAGGGCAGACAACTCTGAAAAGTTGTCTGCCCCATTATTCACAACTTGAAACACAATAAGACGACTAATCGCAAAAAACCCCATTGTTGCAAAGTATTAAGGATTGATAATCGGAAGATATAACAGAACAACACTTTAAAATTAAGTTTATTATATATCCAATTATGACATTCATTGCACGTATATGACATCACTGTTTTCCATCTGCCATCCGTATGTACCTGTATTTACTCATCTTCATTCATGCAATGTTTGCGTTGCGTTGTCTGCTACAAGCCACGTGAACTCCTCTTTCCACGATGCTTGAATGTTTACGTTTTGTAGCGCCATAAATTTATTTAGCTTCTTTTGAATATTTCTTCTGGGGCTGAGGTTTTGGCTTGATTACTAACCACTTATCCATTTTTTATAGTGCTCTCTGTCTACTTTGGAAAATGATAATGCAAATGCATGACATTATAACGCTCGGGAAAGTCCGGAAGCAGGAAGTTATTCGATGTGGGCTTCTGATTGGCTGCCGAGTATGCGAATTGCAAAACGAACCAAAATTCCGAAATTTCCAAACCGAACGAAGATTTCGAATTTGGAATAAAGCAAACGTTTCATTTGAAAAAAAAATCTGTTATTTTATTTGTCTTGAAAAAGTTGTCGGCCACCCAGGCAGAGATGTTTGGTAGGTTGTACGCCCGACGAAAAAGATGCACGCCACGGGCGTCCGGGCAGACGTTATTTCAGACACTGGTGTTAAACGCATTCACTGTCGTTGACCGTGTTTAACGTCATTGGCGAAAATTCATTCACTGCGAGTGAGGGCTATAGATGTCCATTGTAGTTAATGGGTTAAAGAAAAGCACTGATTTCCTTTACTGAACTTTGAATTTTACGGAGATTTGTTCTTTTGTTTAATTAAGTTTTGGCATATAAACATGAACAGACAGAGAATGATTGAGATTCAGAGTGAGAAAGAGGGAGAGAGATATCGAGATATATGGATATCAGTTTAAATTTTTCTAAAATACATTAAGTACATACTGCACTAAGTACATACTGCAGTAGGTTTCGTTTACCTGCAGAGTGGTAGAGTGGAAGGCAGTCATACAAGACATCATCTGACGTCATCCTAAAGCCGTAATACACCAGAGCGGCCATGCGGTAATACCTGTAACCAGAAGAATGTGCGAGTGAAGTTAAAATTAACTTGGGTCCCTTCATTTTGCTGTCTTCATTTCCTACCTGCTGTGCACAACAATGGCCGCTTTAGGCATCCCAGTGGTTCCTGACGTGTAGATATAGAAGAGGCGATCTAGTAAACAGAGTAGTGAGATGAAGCTTATTTGTTTTTTTTCATGGACCGGCTTGCATGTTTTGATTATGGGATTCACACTACAGTAGTCGATGCAGCGGTCAACACAAAATAGGCTTACATTTAGACACAAAAACAAGCTAGTTTAAGTCCTTGTAGCGTACGCATAATAACTATAATGCTGTTTCACAATAGTACAAAATTAGATACCGGTAGGTAAAATTGAATAAAATCATTAATAAAAACAATGTCAGGCTTCAAAATCATGGTTTTTTAAATCTAGATACATCTGAAAAAAAAAAATACTGGTGATTATATGTCATTTCTCAAAGTATGCAAAATAAGGGTAAAACTTGAAATTGACCGATCAAAACACTTTTTATTTATTAGTTTTAATCATGGGCGAAAATGATTGTCTTTTCGTGTAAAATTATTTTGTTCCACTGGCACTTTTCAATTTAATGTTATTATTAGTATATATTTACAACTATTTTTTTTTAATTTTGAGAAAATTTAGTTAAACAAAAAAATTACAAAATGATAATGATAATAATAATCTACCTTCTGCTTTATTTAAATCCTTAAACACATTTCATTTTTTCTTAAAAAAAGAAGAAATTTGGGTATAAAGGAAAGAGAATACTGTATTTTCTGGACTATGAGATGTACCTAAAAAACAAAAATTTGCCAAACATTTGAAAGTGCGCCTCATAAACTCTTGCGCCTTGTAGACTGGAATTAAGTAAATAAAATCAGAAATTCATATTCAATATAATGAAATGCTTCTACATACAGTATCTAATACTAAAAAAATCAAGATAATTTAGTTGGAAAATCAGATCTCCTTTATATATCTCATTCCTGTAATATCTAAATATTTTTTGTTTTAGCTTTTTTTCTGAAAATGCAACCCTGTAGTTTTAATTTCAAGTGCCTTGCAGCCAGATGCACCTTATATGAAATAAATATCTCACAGTAGAATATTTTGAGAGTGTAGCTTTATAGGATATGCGCCTTACAGTCCAGAAAATTTTGTAAACATGAACTTCTTTGGATTAGTGTGAGTACAGTAAGTATTATGTTCAATTTATTTGTTTATTCATGCAGATATTACTTGTTTATTTTATGCATTGAATTAAAAAATCCTATATGAATAAATATATTTTTAACCATGGTTCACGGGTTTATGTAGAACAGAACCTGTCTATGCAAAAGTACAAGATTATTTGCATTCCTTTGGTTGAAATAGACCATGAAAGTTTGGTGAGGAGGGGCGAAGCGGTATTATGTAAAATTACTGAATTGTGAAGACACATTTGGAAAAAAGAGAAAACGGCTTGCTAATAGACAATATTTTATGGGAACATGCAACTCGCAAAACCTCTATATCACACTGGTGGGCTGGTACTTCAGACAAAAAGACTGCCCCTAAGCACCTCTTACCTGTGAAGCAGCGAAGCGGTCGACTGGGCATGTGCGAAGGGGCCGCGGCCAGCAGCGGCTCGAGGCACTCGGTAGCCTGAGGAACCCGCTTGGGGTCCCAGTCTCCTGAACAAAACATCTGCACCGTCTTTCCCATGGAAATGTGGACCTCGGATACAGCTGCAGGAAATGAGGCAGTGGTTCTTAACCTTGTTGGAGCTACCGAACGCCCCTATTTCATTGGTGCATTCACTGAACCCTTCTTTGTGTAAGGTAATATATATTTTATTGGTGCAAAAAATGACCCGTGCAGAACAAAATCAAAATAGTGCACGGACTCACAATAAATTACAGAATTGCAATCAGTGTGACTTCTGATGTTGCCTTTGAGAGAATAGTTTAGGTATGAGTGGCTTAACCTTGGCAGGTGCTACTCTCATGCCACTTTCACAGCAAAGTCTCTTCCTGTTCATTGTTTTTATGTCCAGCGTCCTCAAAAAGGATTGCTGGCAAAGATATGTTGTAGCAAACAGTAAGAAACTTTTCCATATGTTGACACCAAAACATTAGGAGCGTTGTTGTGCTCAAGTTGGTTCTGCTGAATTTCAATAATTTTGTCAAGGTATTAATCAATGACTTCTGCTGCCTTATCAATAAACGTGAATGGCCATCTCACACATGCTAGATACAAGGCTAATGCAGGGAACTAATCAGTCCAAAAGAAAATGTATCTAAGTGTGTGGCAATTGCTTGGTTTATTGTAATGGGGAAATAAAAGTCACCATTTATGGACACATCTTCGATCCTAATTACACAGTTGTCAGAAGCGTAAAGTTTATGGTTATATCGAACATATTTGTCCAAACACTTTCACGGCACTGATTCACTGAATCCCGAAGGTTCTATCGAACCCAGGTTTAGTACCGCTGCATTAGAAACAAATCGTAAGGTGCAATGCAAAACTCACTTTGGTATGTATGTACGTATATACCGGAACCAAATCCCCCTAGTGGCAGGTGGCTAGGGTCAAGAACACACTCACATTTTTGACTCTTTCTAGCCCATCACTAATCTCAACCGATGTTATGCAACACCTGTTGTTGGCAGACATTAGATGACCAAACCCCCAATTCCAACCTCTATTGCAGTGCAGGGAGGCATCGGGTACCAATGTTGTAAGTCTTAGTCACTTTGGTGATGACCAAAAATAAATAAACGATTCTTGGAATCACTCTGGGCATTTTGAAATTATTTTAAATACAATAAATAACCAAACCAAAGTGTTTTATTTAAGGAAAGCTATATTACAAAAAACATCTTGTGCAAACAGTCCATACCAAAATACGGTAATCCCTGAAACCAAAGCACAAAATCAATTTACAGGTTCCCTATTACATACACTTCTAATCAGTGCTAACTTTGCAGTCGCTCAGTGACTGTAGCCTTCAACCAGGAGAAGATGTCATCAGGTGATGTCCAACTCTCACTGGGCGTTTCGACCCTAAACCACAAAGCCCTCGAGTTGGCGGGCACTGATGGCCAGTCACTGCCCATCTTCTCCTGGACCTCAGCTATTACGGCAACTGCCTACATGGTAGGTGCTCATAATAAACTCGCATTTGATTTTGTTAATATCATCTACTATTTGAATGTGTTTTATAGCTATTCGGGGTTCACTTGGATGCTTTCCGGAGGATGGCAACTGACCATCCATCCATTATCTGCACCGCTTATCCACAGTAGGGTCGCGGGTGTGCTGGACCCTATCCCAGCTATCTTCAGGCAGTGGGCAGGGGACACCGTGAACTGGTTGCCAGACAGTCGCAGGGCACACAGAAACAGACAACTCACTTGCTCATTCACACCTAAGGACAATTTGGACCGGTCAATTGACCTAATATGCATGTTTTTGGAATGTGGAAAGAAACTGGAGAGCCTGGAAGAAACCCACACAAGCACAGGGAGAACATTCAAACTCCACACAGTAAGGTTGGTAGTTGGATTTGAACCCATGACCTCAGAACTGTCCTGCATACGCCCTAACCGGGAAATAACAGATTAGTTTTAAAAAATTTCATAGGGGACAAGCAATTCAAGCTACGAGCAAGATCCTGGAACGGATTAAGCTCATATGAAGTGGTACCAAAGTACAGAGATGTGTGCCATTCTCCCAGAAAAACTAGAAAGCTTGTGCTCCTTACCGTCGATCAACTCGGATCCAAACACCACAGCTTTGGCGTTTGAAATGGTCACACAGTGCACCAAGGCCTCCAGTCTCAAGTTGAAGTTAATAAGGGCAGCCTCCACTCCGATTTTGGCCATGCCGAGCCAAAGTCCCACGTACTGGGACCTGTTCTCCATGAAGATGGCCACCACATCGCCCTCCTGACGGTGAAAAACGTGAGTAGCAAAATCGAACCCGACCTTAAAACGCCAGATCGGGCTTACTTTAAAGCCGCGCTGGAGTAGAAAGTTGCCCACTCGGTTGGAATATTCGTCCAGCTGTCGGAAGGTCCATGTCTCGCCGGTCCCTTCGAAGATTAGCGCCGGTTTGTCGGCATGGCGGCGCACCGTCTCGGCGAAGATCGCAGGGATGGTGTTGTTTTCGCGGAGGTGGCGTTTGACGTTCATCTTCACCCGTAGAAGTACTGAGGCCGCGCTGAAAATAGTATAAACATCTAATTGGATATTGTTTACCAGTTTCAAAAGTTATGGTGAAGTTATCAGGGTTCATGGACAAATTCAAGCACTTTTTAAGGACTTGCATAGCCAATTTTACAATTTCTCCAGTAGAATTAAAATAAAAAAATCCAGTGTGAATCAGTTCGCAGAGCCACAAATATTACTGCGATTTACATCCGGATCTTTAAATCTTTTATGTGCATTTATCAAGATATATGATATCTAAATCTTGAGTAAATAGTGAATACGTTTGTTTTTGAGACACATATGTCCCCACGTCAAAATAATAAGTAGCTTACATTTTCAGTTCTTCCCATTACAATTTACCACTGGAAAATACTACCTTAATTTTTTTGCACTGTTCATAATAAATGTCCATATATAATACGTACTCCTTGCATTAATACACACTTCACTGTGAGTAAGGTTAGTGTGATCATGAAATGAAATCTAGAGCCTCTTCATGTGTCATCTACATCCCTGGTGGTCAGGATTCAGCACTCTCACTGCCGTGATCCCGGTTAGATTCCCGTTGCATCCAATGCTGGACAAAAGTGGACAGTGATATATTTCAAAAGATCACTTCATCCATTCATTGCTCAAATATGGTAATATAGTACCGTGAAACCTTGTTGTATTTTGCGGTTTAAAAAAGTATTTGTTATACATAAATGTCAAGTCCCTTCTCAAGGTTTCTTCATTTTCCTCATGTTGAGGTTTTTGAGTTTTTCCTTGCCCTCATGTAGGTTTCAGGTCAGGGGATGGTGTAATAATAGTCTGTAGTTTGCAATCATCTGTGGTCTGTGCAGCCCTTTAAGACTCCTTGTGAGGGCTATACAAATAAACATGACTTGACCATATTTCACGTTGATGATATCTGTGTATTATTTGTTATTGCAACATCTGGTCATCCGGGAAGGGGTATTAGCACATGTGTGGTCCCTTCTCAAGGTTTCTTCATTTACCTCATATTGAGGTTTTGAGTTTTTCCTTGCCCTCATGCAAGTTTTAGATCAGGGGATGGTGTCATAATAGTCTGTGGTTTGCAATAGTTTGTGGTCTGTGCAGCCCTTTGAGACTCCTTGTGATTAAGAGCTATACAAATAAACATGAATTGACTTCATAGTGCCCTGTTTAGGTCTAGCATGCACCTGTCAAAAACAAAACTATTTTATCATTCAACCAAAGTTGATGAGGTCATGCAGACCACAACAGTATCACTTACATCTCCATGTTTCAAACTCAAAGGTTACCCGTTACCGATAATAACACTTGTCATAAAAAGGTTACGGAAGGATAGGGTCCGTCTGAGAGGCAAATGTTGCACTCAATATATTGTGCACGGATCAAAGGTACAAATTACTGATGCATCAGCAACATCTATTTAGGTCGCTATCAAGTGAGTTGGTGCCTTTAATTACACTGTGATAAGGGTTTTATGACCACTCAGGGGAACGCTTGTGTGAGCTTGTCGCAAAGTTATTACTGATACACAGAATTATTATTGCAGTCAGACTCAAATTTTAAATATATTTGATGATGTTCCTATTACCCAAATTGATATACAGTATTAATATATTAATATACAGCAGCTGCTTGCAAATACTTAAAATAGACGTTTCCTAATACTGAATTTAATGAGTGTAAGCAGTGTAGGAACTCGGTGGTCAAACAATTGTAGGGTGTTACTGACAATATGAACGGGGGATATTTTTTCGAACTATCAAAGGTTACCGTTTAAGCGGGAAGTTTCTGTTTCGAAAAAGAAAATTAACGGAAGAGTTTTTTCATTTAATGAAAACGTTTTCTCAACACAACGAGAATGTGCCGCGTTCCTGTGATAATTAATACCGAATAATTGATTCTGGTTAGATTGAAGATGTTCTATCTATCGAAGATTCAATCCATGAAGGAAGTATGTAATGTAATAAAGTTTATTTTTGTAACCATAAAGTTTCTAATGAGGAAAACAACATTTGTTGTTAGGATGAAAGCAATCATGGGAGCCAGAGCCTTCAGTCGCGCTGCTCCAAAGCTTTGGAACAATCTACCTCCGGACCTCCAAAACTGCACACCTCTCTCCACTTTTAAGTCCCGTCTAAAAACACACCTGTTCAGGACTGCCTACAACACATAGCTAAATAAAATGCATTATTATTATTATTATTATTATTATTAAAAGTTTTTTTCTAAGATGAGAGTTGCTTGTCAAAATGATAAATGACTTTTTATTCTAAACCTTATATATTCATGTTTTTAACCTAGGTGTGATTCGGGTTTCGTGTCTTATTCATGGCTGGTTCGCATGCAGGGTGTGATGAAGTAATTTCATCTGTGCTGTATGTTGCGCATATAGCATAATAGACAAAGTTCACAACGTCAATGACGTTTCTCGTTCCCCCCAAAAAAATCATTAGAATAAAAACGTAGGATTCAAAAATTTTAAAAATGTTTACTCCTAAAAAAACGTTTTAGTAAACCACTGAGGGATGAGTTCATAAACAAACAAAAACACTTTTTAGCACAAATTCCACATTAGTATATTTTTTACAACCTGCTGTTTTACACTGCACTGCCTTAACACTTGCAATTCCACTCTAACAATTGACTCAGGAAGATCATTATCTTATCTTGTGTACATTACTGCATCATAAACTTTGGAAATGAATAACTCCATTTGAGCATTATGATACGATTCAGGAACTGTATATTAAAATACAAAGCCTACATTTTATAGTATTTATGCAAATATTTGCAACTATTTTAAAACCCACACTCTTTCTTACAACTATTAGCAACTAGTTACAGTAGGTTACTTGAGCTCCATCCATTCATTATCTGCACCGCTTATCCTCAGTAAAGGGTGCTGGAGCCCATCCCAGCTGTCTTTGGGCAGTGGGCAGGGGACACCCTGTACTGGTTGCCAGCCAGTCGCAGGGCACACAGAGACAGACAATTCACTCGCTCATTCACATCTAGGGACATTTTGAACAGGTCAATCGACAGTGTCTGAAATAATGTCTGCCCGGACGCCCAGGGCATGCATCTGGCGTAAAACTTCAATGAAAAAAAAAGTTTTTTTCCCCTTGAATTGGTTGGATTGCTAACAATTTAATTAATCAAACGTTTGCTTTATTCCGATTTCAAAATATTCATTCGGTTTGGAAATTTCGGTTCGTTTGGCAATTTGCATACTCGGCAGCCAATCAGAAGCCTGCATCGAATAACTTGGTGCTTCCGGACTTTCCAGAGCGTTATAAGGTCGTCCATTTGCATATCAGACGCACAGAGAACACTACAAAAATGGAGAAGTGGTTAGGAATTAAGCCAAAACCTCAGCCCCAGAAGAAATATTCAAAAGAAGCTAAAAAAATTTATGGCGCTACAAAACGTAAACATACATTAAAAGCATCGTGGAAAGAGGAGCTCACGTGGCTTGTAGCAGACAACGCAACGCAAACATTGCATGAATGAAGATGAGTAAATACAAGTGGCAAATGGAAAACAGCGATGTCATATACGTGCAATGAATGTTATAATTAGATTTATAATAAACTTAATTTTAAAGTGTTTTTCTGTTATATATTCTGATCATCAATCCTTAATACTTTGCAATAATGGGTTTTTTTTGCGATGAGTAGTCTAATTGTGTTTTAAGTTGGGAAAAATGGGGAAGGCAACTTTACAGCTGCCCTGGTGTCCGGTAACTTTTTCTCATGAGTTTCAGACACTGCATTTAACCTGACATGCATGTTTTTTGAAAACCGGAGTGCCCGGAGGAAACCCAGGCAGACACGGGAAGAACATGCAAACTCCACACGGGGAGGCTGCAGTAGCTGGACTTGAACCCTGAACCTCTGCGCCGTGGGGCTGGGCGCTAACCATTCAGCTGTCGCACTGCACTTTACTTGAGCTCATCTACCAATAAACGATAAAAAATTAACAGTGAGTGAAAGGAGCATTGGTTGGCTCTTCCTTCCAACTTTGATTTTGGATTTTTGTTGCTTCCAAATGTTAATTTTATTGCACTTATTATCACTTTAAGCACTATTCTTTTTCATAGCACTTTTATTATAACTTAGGCCAGTCTATAGGCACTACGGTGTAGACATTTTGGCTATTCATCATTAAAGTATTCTCTCTTTTGTTTACCCTGACATGTCATGTCTAATCTCATTGCATACAATGTTTCACATGGTTAATATCAATGACTACAAAGAAACTCAATTCAACTCAACTGCCAATTTGAAGGAACATTCACAGCCACTATATTTTGAAAGACATTAACAGTAAAAATCCCCATTTCAGAATTCTCTCACACACACTTCAACACACAGAAACTTACTGCAAGTCCCTGCCAATGGTTCTGACGAAAATCCGCAAGGACCGCCATCCCCCGCTGCCCAGGAAGAAGATGAGGATGGCCGGCAGGACTTGGACCCAGGGCCGGCCCGTCAGCAGCCTCAAAACGAACAGCAGCACGGTGCAGCACGCTAAACGCAGCATCCTGCCACTAGAAAAGCATGCCAATGAGTCAAGGTGACAGGAATCTCAAAGCAAACACAGCAGTAGGAGAAAGGTTACTTGAGAGATAAGCTCCGTTTGAGTCAAACACACTTCCACATTCTACACCCAGGAAGGGGAGGTTACATTTTACAATCTAGTTTTTTTTTCCTGGGATAAAACGTTTACCAGATTCTACACACTAAAGGCGCACCCCCAAAAATAGTCCATTGTCATATATAAGGTTCGTACACCTATTTATGCCCAAACACTTTTAAAGGACTTTCAAAGCCAATTTCCCATTTTTTCCAGTACCATTTTTATTGATGGACAAAATTATTCAACAGAACAGGCAATTGTACATGGTTTTGTTGTTTTCCCTATTGCAAAGAAAAAAAGATGATAAAAACTTGTAATATTAAATATTCTCAATTATACAATATACACAATATACATAAAGAAGCAACCCCCCAAACGTACAAGCCTCTGAAATACCAAAACACACACACACAAATCATAATTGTTAGCAAACTAAATACTATCCCATGACTGCTCGTCTCTTGTTTAGCAAGTAAAACTCAAATATTTTAGTTTCCCAGCCTTGGACTGATATGGTTGGAGGGGGCAGGGGGGTGGCCGCCCGACGCAATTTCGAGTTAGCAGTCACCAAACCCTGACATCCCGGTCTGTGGTACATTTTTGCCAGGTGGGAGCATTCCAAAACAGTGGAGCAAAGGTTTTCCAATGTCGAAACCAGAACAGACGGTAGACCCAAACGCGTAACGTTTCACAACGAACTTTATTGCGGAAGCAGAGAAGTCAGGTACTGTAAGCAAACGGCAGCAATCCGGCGATCGCTGGGCAGGAGGAGCAGGAAGCTCACGGAATCGGAGCGTGGTCGGAAGGCGGAAACGAGTTGAGTAGCCGGGACGGCAGATCAGAGCGTGGTCGGTGGGCAAAAACGGGTCGAGTAGATCGCTGCATGGTCAAAAGGAGGAAAAAGTCGGGGAGCCGGAGACGATTGGGAAGCCAGGGGCAGACGAGCAGTATACAGGTAAGGACAGGACAGACGGGAGCCAGAGTCAAATAGTGCTTGTCTTGCATGTGCGGAGGTTCGCTGACAGACTGACAAGGAGTGAATGGAAGCGTTAAATTTAAATAGGAGGGGAACCAATCAGGCAACGAGCAGCAGCTGGCACCAAACGAGTGGGCACAGGTGACAGCAATGGGCAATCATGACACCCAATGATTATAGAATTTACTGTCAGATCCTCTGTGATGAAATTTGATCTATTTTTTTTTAGCAGACTTGTTTTATATTTCTTTAATTAATGCGTGGTCTGTCTTGGCAGACTGCCAAGAAACATGCCAATGGCAACAATTTCAATCATTTACAAGCCCTTCACCTAAATTTCCAGCACTTTTTAAACCTTGAAAACAACATTAAAAGTTATATTTTTAAGGACACTAAAACACAAAGAAACGCAAAAAAGCACAAGGGAATTCTAATGCCCTTCGATATATCATCTGTATTGCTGGTCTATTGGTTAGGTTGCAGAGCTCTCACCACCGCGACCCAGGTTTAATTCCCATTGCATACCATTATATGCGACTTTGGTCAGAAATGTTTTTCAATTTGTTTATTAATGCACAAATATGGTAATGGTTGGTTGGTAGTTGGATCCCTTAATCACTAGAGTCATATGGGCACCATTATCTAGTGGCGCCCATCCCTCTCCAGGCCAACAAATGTTTCCACCCGGTCTCGAACCGGGGACCTTTCGCGTCTGAGGCAAATGTGCTAACCACTGCATAGATATGGTATTGTGTCGAAAAACCTTGTGTAGTAATGCACACAAATGACTGTATGCATTTCCAATGTTGTCCACCACAATTTTGCAGATGTATAAGGCACACTGGGTTATAAAGGCGCCATTGTAAATTTCTGGCCAATTCAAAGTTTTTAGGTGCACCTTATAGTGTAATTGAATTCTCTCATTCATGCCCAGTCAGGTTCAGATTAGCATGACATGACACTTAAAGAGTAAAACCTGAGCCTCCTTGGTGGAGGTCACAGGTTTGTCATGACAGCTGGGAAAGTGTCCAGTGACACCTCGGGAAGAAAAGTACTTATCATGATAAAGGTTAGAGGAAAAATGCAGAATGTTTTTTATTATTTGTTAAAGTGCTTCATCAAATAGGAGTGCTTTATATCTAATGTATGAATAATGTATAGTTTATCATATACATCTTAAAAAATAGCACCGATGCAAAAACAGCACTTGCTTATTTCTTTACATCGAAAATGTTCTTCTCTTTAATAAAATACTGGCGGTAAATATTACATAATAAATTATCTGGCGAGGGCAGCACGGCGGCGCAGTGGTTAGCGCGTGTGCGGCACAGTTCTAAGGTCTTGGGAACCTCCTGTGTGGGTTCAAATCAAGCTACCGGACTTCCTGTGCGGAGTTTGTATGTTCTCCCCGTGCTTGCGTGGGTTTCTTCCAGGCACTTCGGTTTCCTCCCACATTCCAAAGACATGCATTTCAGGTGGATTGGCCGGTCCAAATTGTCCCTAGGTGTGAATGAGCGAGCGAGTTGTCTGTCCCTGTGTGCCCTGCGATTGGCTGGCAACCAGTTGAGGGTGTCCCCTGCCCACTGCCCGATGATTGCTGGGATGGGCTCCAGCACCCCCGCGACCCTACTGAGGATAAACGGTGCAGCTAATGAGATGAGATGAAATCATCTGGCATGGCAGATGGCTTATAAATCATAGAATTATTTGGTTCACCTAATATCATTTTTTTCTTAAAATGATGAAAATGAATCAAAAATAAAATCATAAATATACTATTTAAAAGAAAATGGAAATCAGAAATAAATACCTCCGAAATTATTTGTTTTTTCCCAATCAATGACCAATTGTTTATTAAAGATTTATTTAAACAGTTATCGTTTTCAATATTCTGTCAAAATTAAATGCGTCATTGAAGATATTTTAAATACATTAGGAGGGATGGTGGTGGTACTGTTTTTTATACTCAAGGGGGGAAAAAGTACTAGTTATAGAGGTAATTGTTATTTACACGTGACAAAATACACACCAGGGCAGCACGGCGGCGCAGTGGTTAGCGCGTGTGCAGCACAGTTCTGAGGTCTTGGGAACCTCCTGCGTGGGTTCAAATCCTTACTGTGCGGAGTTTGTATGTTCTCCCCGTGCTTGCGTGGGTTTCCTCCGGGCACTCCGGTTTCCCCCCACATTCCAAAGACAAGCATTTCAGGTGAATTGGCCGGTCCAAACTGTCCCTAGGTGTGAATGAGCGAGCGAGTTGTCTGTCCCTGTGTGCCCTGCGATTGGCTGGCAACCAGTTCAGGGTGTCCCCTGCCCACTGCCCGATGATTGCTGGGATGGGCTCCAGCACCCCCGCGACCCTACTGAGGATAAGCGGTGCAGCTGATGAGCAACATTAGCACTCAGCTGCCATTTAAAACAACTCATTAAGTGAAAAATATTCTTATTTTACTATTAAAAACAAGTTGGTAGTACAGTTAAGAATGAAAATAATTATTTGTTAATGGGGTTTTTAAAAAATTATTCTGTATATTACAGACCACAATGTCAAATGTCCCCAGTAGAGCACTTGCATACGTGAGAGTTAGAAGTTAAGCTAAAAGGAAATGTGTAGGTCATCATATTGCTCTTGTGGGATAGCACAGACACGCTTTCACTGGTGGCCTATGGGGACAAGCAGATGAAGTTCCACCCTGGAGCTGATGCCTTAACACCAGGGGTCGGAAACATATGGCTTGCGAGCCAGATATGGCTCTTTTAATGATAATACATCTGGTTCGGAGATAAAATAAGAGGTATTCTAATATTCTCTCTAAAGTTCTAATACTAGTACAGAGATCTCTCGGTTTTCTGAGTTAATGGGGTCCGTAACCACCCGCTTATAGTGAAAATCCGCGAAGTAGCGTTGCTCCCTCAAAAAAGCCCCAAAGGGTTGAACTTACCTCGAGATTTCACAATTACTGATTAAATGTTTTTATTGTCATTATACTAAATTAAAACTATATTGGAGGACATTTGTCAAAAGCACATGCAGCTTCAGGTATGAGCCCCAACTTACTTCAACAAGCACACCCTGTTTACCCCTGTGTGGTCCAGGCTTTATCACCCCCATGACCCCCACGAAGAAATCGGAATGTTTTGACCCTTGTTTTATTGTCATTGTACAAGAGTAAAACAAATTCGGAGGGCTTCTCTTTTCAGTGTAAAAAAAGCAATTTAGAGAGCAGCTGGCGAGCTGCGTGCATCGGGTGTGGTCAAATGGAGACAGATCTCAGCAATGATTAAATTAAGACCGTCCCGAATTGTAGTGGTTTTCCACGAGTTGGGGCTCAATGTCATCCATTTCATGGCTAATGGATATTGCGATGGCAAGATAGACGGTCCACAGCAGTGGCTTCTTAGAGTTGTTAGCCTAGCCGTTGGCTCTTGCCTTCTCCCTGACGCCGCCATACAAGTCGCTCCTGGAACTCGCTAATAATACACTTAGCACCCGCTTATGATCAGCATTTCTTTGCATTCTTCTGACTTTCCTATGAGTCCAATTTAATCGATGAATTTATTCTTAAGGTAACGAGCTGCTAAAAGCTAGCGGTTGCTTTCCTTCCCTTCCTTTGTTTTAATTTGGAGAAGTTGACACCGCATGCCCACCCCAGCATACGTGAGCCTATCATGTCAGCACACAGAGACACCCACCCAACACCCTTATTATTCTGTCCCTGGTGAATAAAATGCACGATACAATGATATTAATAACAAAGACGAAATCACTTCATTTAAAAATCCCCGAAAGTGGCTAAACAGCAAGCTCAAAGTAGCGAGGGGCAAATCTCAAGTGTTACATTAATAGTCTGTTCGGTCAAGAATATATATTCCTAACTAGGGCTGAAATCTAATCAATATTGCAATATGATGAAATGGAATTGTGTAATCACAAGACACTGCTTTTTTCAGGGATTCATAATTCCAAGTTTGTGAGTGTTGGAGAATTGTCACTGTTCAGGTTTTTAAGGCACCGGCTAGTCAGAGGTTTTAACAACACGAGCCAATAAAGAAGAAGCAAAGTAAGTAACTGTGGGAGAGAGACAAATTTTAAGTGGTATATTTGTTTATGTGGGACACAGGCTCTGGCAATATTCTCATCTCTCATCTCATTAGCTGCACCGCTTAACCTCAATAGGGTCGCGGGGTGCTGGAGCCCATCCCAGCAATCATCGGGCAGTGGGACACCCTGAACTGGTTGCCAGCCAATCGCAGGGCACACAGGGACAGACAACTCACTCGCTCATCCACACCTAGGGACAATTTGAAACAGCCAATTCACCTGAAATGCATGTTTTTGGAATGTGGGAGGAAACCGGAGTGCCCGGAGGAAACCCACACAAGCTCGGGGAGAACATACAAACTCCGCACAGGAAGTCTGGAGCTGGATTTGAACCCACGCAGGATGTTCCCATGACTTGAACTGTGCCGCACATGCGCTAACCACTGCGCCGCCGTGCTGCCTCTGGCAATATTATTTTTCATTAATATTATCAAACCATCAAATTAGAATATGTGCTGAACAATGAGCTTTTAACTGAAGATCTGCATGTTCGAGAGCATTCTCCATTCGAGCCCCGGTGCTGTAGAAATCTCTGACCTCTGAGATTAGATCTGCAATTTCAGTTGAACTGTTTAAATCTAGGCTCAGAACACATTTATATTCTATATCCTAGGAATGACCTATTTCATGTTGACAATATAAATGTATTGTTTGTTATAGCAACATCAGTTGCAGCCAGGTCAACCTGTAAGGGGGATTGCCTCATGTGCGGCTCCTTCTCAAGGTTTCTTCATTTTCCTCATGTTGACGTTGTTTTGAGTTTTTCCTTGCACTCACGTAGGTTTTAGATCAAGGGATGCTGTCATAATAGTGTGTAGTTGGCGATAGTCTGTCCAGCCCTTTGAGACATCTTGTGATTAAGGGTGTCACAAATAAACATGACTTGGAGAAAGTGTTGGGTGGTTTTGTTAAATTTTGCCATAAAATATATGGTGAGGCTTCAAAAAGAAAAAAAAAACAAGTTAAAAAGGGTTGCTTTGGGTCGAAAAGGCTCCAGATGCCTGGGCTAGGGGGTAAAATGGTCACCAGGTGTACGCCAATGTAAAAAGGTTGAGAATCACTAAGACCCAACAAGATTTTCGTGAGGGTCAAAAGGCACCCGGAAATGTGTAAGAATCATATTGCACTTAAGGAATAGCACATGTACGCTTTTACTCGTGGCCTATGTAGACGAGCAGATGCAAATCCAGTCTGGAGCCGATGCCTAATGCATTTTAGATAAACACATCAGTGGAAGTTTGACGCAGCCGCGGTGCGCCCAAAGACAGAACGGGCGTGCCGCGTAACCGCATCTGATGGATTTAGCCCCCTGATCGGCCGCAAGGTTGACGGAGGACAAGCGCATGGTCATCATCACGTGACGTCAAGCTTTTGTTCCACACGCAATCGGACACAAAACGCTTCTCACCTGGGCCGCTTTTACGCAAACGAAGAAACGGCAGACGCGACGCTCTTTGATCGGCTTTAGTGGCCAGCCTGCAGCTCGCCGAACCTCGCCTCCCACTCGGCTTGATAGCGGCGCGGAGACGCACGGACACAGCGCCGGGGAATCGTCCTCCCTCTTTGTGGTAGCTAACAACGCGGCGCCTCCGCTGCGATCGGCTTGAATGAGCGTGTCGTTTTTAAGCGGGCGAGCATCATCCGTGCGTTATTCCCATCCGCGATATGATTTCTAGCTTCATCGCGATTGCCGCAGCCTTTCTAGCTGGCGTAATTCAAACGACCTTACAGTTTTTTCACATCTAACGCCCGCCCTTCGCCGGCGAGCGCAGCGCGAATAAGCGGGAATTGACAGCAACTTTAACCTATTGCAGCCCTCTATTGCCTGTGACGTCACGACAAAGAGAGGCGGGCGCTTGACGGGAAGGAAAGTGCGGCGCGGCCTGCCTGCTTGTTGCTTGAGCGTTGACAATACACACAACACACGTGACGTCATTCGCATACCCGGAAGTGAAAATGGCCGTGTTGTGTAGGGTTTAACAAAAACTACCAGCTGCGCATGCGTCAACAATGCTGTTTTTTCCAATACGCATGCGTGGACGCTCATATTTTGACAGCATACGAGCAGGGATGGGAGGGTTACTTTAAAAATGCCATACGATACCGTTACCAAATACCTGTTGTAATCCGACTATCATATTATTGCAGTTATGTAACTTGGTTACCTTTGAGTTACCCCAATACCAAATATGGTAATAAAAGTCAAGTCATTTTTATTTGTATAGCCCTTAATCACAAGGAGTCTCAAAAGGCTGCACAGGTTATTGCACAGACTATTATTTCAGACTAGTATTACACCATCCCCTGATCAGGAAACAACATGAGGGCAAGGAAAAACTCAAAAACCTCAACATGAGGAAAATGAAGAAACCTTGAGAAGGTACCGCACATGTGGTATCTCCCTTTCAGGATTACCAGGCAAAGGATGTTGCAATTACAAATAATATAGAGATATTGTCCTAAATAAGTATAGGTTATTCATATGCTATAGAGTAGAAGTGTGTTTTAAGCTTAGATTTAAACATTTCCACTGAGTTTGCTGATCGGATCTCAGGGGGAAGAGCATTCCACAGCACCGGTGCCCGGATGGAGAAGAAAAAATCAACTAAATATAAATGAAATGACTAAATTTAAATTAAATTTAAATGTAAAACAAATAGAGAAAATCAAGATCAGCCATGTGCTTGTAGTCCAACAAAATAGTGCTCACGTTTTAACCATGAAGTATATGTAACATACCTGTCAACCTCAACAGCTCCATGCCCTTGCAAACTGTCGTATTTTCCCTTACAAAATACAAAATAAAAAATCTTACACCATGTTTTTTTTCCAAACGTGTTTATTTATGTAGTTTAACATGTTATATTGTACACATGTTTCGTTATATCATTCTGTACATATTCTTCTCATCTCGTTAGCCGTACCGCTTATCCTCATTAGGGTCGCGGGGGGGCTGGAGCCCATCCCAGCCATCTTCGGGCAGTGGGCAGGGGACACCCTGAACTGGTTGCCAGCAAGTCGCAGGGCACACGGGGACAAACAACTCATTCGCTCATTCACACCTAGGGACAATTTGGACCGGCCAATTCACCTGAAATGCATGCTTTTGGAATGTGGGAGGAAACCGGAGTGCCCGGAGGAAACCCACGCAAGCACGGGGAGAACATACAAACTCCGCACAGAAAGTCTGGAGCTGGATTTGAACCCACTACAGGTTCCCATGACATGAACTGTGCCGCACAAGCGCTAACCACTGCGCCGCCGTGCTGCCCTACATATTCTTATTAATAATAAAAAAGAAAAATCAAGAACAATTGTTATCAGCGTAATTAAAATATCCATTAATAACACTTTAATTTTAAATTTGTAAATAAAGATATTTTTGGAGGAAAAAATTAGTTGGGATTTCTATTTTGTAAACCAAATTACAATATCAACCATTGATGCGTAGTGCCTAATTTCGACTCCCCTGCAAAATACCCCCACCCCCCTCACGTGAACGCGCATTCTGCTGCACTTCCGACACTAGCTTTATTGTTTTAATAAGCTTATTATACAGAATACGATTGTTATTGTCGGAAGCGCAGCAGAATGCGCGTTCACGCGAGGGGGGGAGGATTTTGCAGGGGAGTCGAAATTAGGCACTACAGCGACAGACGCATAGCATCAAACGCACGCTTCATTTGCAACGGGAAAAAAAAACATACCGAGATGGAGGCTACCGCGGCGAACTCGTTTGACTTGATTGATAGTCGGTGTATACCGGATGGTACCCATAATTGACAAATTTGCGATTCCCGTACAGATTTCTTGTACGTCGTACACGTCTTAAAATGCATGATAAACGTACTTCGTATGGCAAAAACGTACAGGTTGACAGGTATGATGTATTGAGCAAGAATAAAACTTTCTCTTTCATATGGTGGATAAAACACGCTTGTTTTTTGTCCACATTAAGAACCCTATATTGGTTTAAACACATGAAGTGTTTACTTTCTAAATTTCCAATACTGTATTATACACTCCAGGACTTCCTGTCATCTCTCTGTCTCTCCAGTGTCAGTAATTGAAATACATCTAGTACATTTGGTATATATGAATGTAAGACACATGTGAATGAGTGCATGAAGGGAATGAATGGCTGCTTTAAAGAATTCTGTGGAAGAGGGCACATGCTCCCATTAAATTTCATTCACGTGATTTCATTTGTTCATACTTGTTGATGTTGTCTCGTTAGTTGCACTTTAATTTCATGGCACTTTTCTGTAAGTTTCGCGACGTTTGTGGTCATATGGTCAGGCACCTTAGGATGCTCCACCGTTCACCCAAAATTCAAGCATTTTCAAGGATTTCAAGCACCCGACGAACCCTGGGATCTTATATGAAAACCTGCAGTTAAAGATAGGATTTATCCTTAGAAGTAGACCAAACAATATTATTTTCCCGAGTGTAGTCGAGTAGAGAAAAAAACATGTTTTTTTTTAAACTTTTTATTTCTCACACACAATTTGACATAGGGTTGGGTCACCCATCATACAACACAACCAAAAAATATATACAATTGACATAGCCATAAATAACAAAAGAAACAACAACAAAAAATGTTAATCCATAAACAGTTTTAACGGCAATAGGGACACATCCAACTTTGTCTATACTCAACATGTCAGACATATGGGAACCGTACTGTTTTTGGAGTTATGGTGATGCTATGAATTAAACAATGAACATATGCTTTTTACTTTTGAAAGAAACGGCACCCTAAAAAGTGGCTGAATCAGAACACACAATGGTTTAGCACATCGCAAAAAACAACGATTATAATAAATAAAAACAGAAGCAAAGTAGCGGTTCACATCCAGCCTTGTTGAAATATTCTACCAAAATACACGAATGTAGACTCCTCAAACATTTCAAAACTTATTTTTACAGTCAGTCCTCCAGTTCCAGGCCAAAGTGGCTGTAGAGGTCTCTGATGGTGGTCCCGCGTAGAGCAGCTGCAAGAAACAGAAACGCAGGAGGAGTTATACTTGCCTTTGACTCATGGTGGGGACTCCTGCCTCCCTCCCTCATTTACAAGAACCCTCTTGACTTATTCTTCAAACAAATGGAAAACAAATGCCAATGTAGGCTGATGTATGATGTATTCAACAACCTAGAGGCTTTAAAAAACTATTTGAGGCTTGGCAATGTTCCAAGCATTTTGTCTGTATAGTTGAAATGCATAGTAAGAGCGTACTTTATTTAGATTGAGGAGCTGTCCAAAATACAGCTTGCGGGCCACCAGCAGCCAAATAACTTTCAGTGGGTTGCAGAATATATCACAGATTATATTTGGTACTATAACACGTGCTCATATTTAGAACTGCTTAAATGTCGAGCAATACGGAATAACAGGAAACCAATTGAACCGTTACCGGCCTCCCAAAAGCATCCAAGTTAACCCTAAATAGCTTAAAAAAAATTATCTTCCTGATCACTAAAAACGCATTCAAATAGTAATTGAACGTAAAAATACAGTAATAAGATGAATATGATAATAATAAAACCCCTTGGCATACACCGTACCCATGGGAAAAGCACACGCTAAACTGGGATGAAATTAAGCTGGTAGCGAGCAGTTTCGAGCAGGGTTGGGTAGGGTTACTTTAACTTGATTACTTTCAATTACTTTTGGATTACTCCAATACTAAATATGCTAATAAAAGACAAAAGAAACTAAATATGAATACAATTACTAAATTTTGTGCAGGCTTGGGGAGTAACGAAACACATGGAACGGCAAAAATGATGTTGGCAAGCTGTTTGGATTTATTTTCATTTTGTTTCTGTCGCATTTTATGTTTGTTTTGCCAGAGATCAAAGCCAGGAGAGAAAGCTTACCATGTGTTGTGAGTCATAATCTTATTCATATTTAGTTTCTTTTGTCTTTTATTAGCATATTTGGTATTGGAGTAATCCAAAAGTAATTGAAAGTAATCCAGTTAAAGTAACCCTACCCAACCCTGGTTTCGAGCAATCTCAAGTGGTAACATCTGGAAATTTGGATTTTCCCTCATGTGTCAGGCAAGACTTTGTTCGAAATACATCTCGTATCTCGAATTTTAGCAGGAGCGCTCAAAACTTGCTGAACCTTTCACCTATTGGTTGATGGGTGTAGAAGCAAATTAGTTCAACACTGGTAAACCAATTGGTGAAAAGTTCAGGCAACTGGGCCGCCTTCTCATTTAAATAATATTTTGTTGTGATAAAATACGAGACAAAATAAATATTGAACTAAAAAAATGACAAAATGCATAAATAAATGAATCAATTGCATTTATGTCATACAGTGGAACCTCGGTTCTCGACCATAATCCGTTCCATTTCTTTGTACGAAAACCGATTTGAACGATCACCGAAGCCGTTTTTTCCCATTAAAAGTAATGTAAAATTGTTTTAATCCGTTCCAACACCCTGAATGTTTATCTTGAATATTTAACGTAAAGCTAACCCAGGCTAATCGTGCGTTAGCGTAATCTTCCGTATGAAAGATTACGCTAACATGAACGTGTAAAAATAAAAAAAGCAGGTCGTTTCCACGTCATTTAGCACCCGGGTCTCCACAACAAGTGGTGAGCGGTTAAAGGATAAACAAAAGAATTATGAATAGGATTTCTTACCGGTCGGCTGAAGCATGCTGTATTCCTGAAAGAAGGAAAACTCGCACACCTTCTTCATATTTTGCTATTATTTCTTTCTTAAATGCAATAGTTGTACGCACTACTTCTCTTTTTTTACCTGTAGCAACTTTGCTGCTTGCACCAACCTTCTTCCGAGGCATAATTAGGGGTTAAAACACTCCCTTCACTGCTTTTGAAAAACGAAAACAGAAAAGGAGTGCGCGTTGCCGTGACAACAGTTCTTCACGAGGGGCGGGGGCAATCTACACTCGTACGCCGCTCAGCGTCGCCCCTAGCGTACCGGCGTTCGAACTCCGATTTTTTGAACGAAAAGCGAAGCAAAAATTTCTCGAAATTTTTGGTCGAGAACCGATTTGTTCGAACTGAGAGGCGTTCAAAAACCGAGGTTCCACTGTATTTAGGTATTATGTGTTTTATTTACGTGTTCATTTATTTGTATGGCATATATCTATACATTTATTTATACATATGGCAGCATTGGTCCTCCATATCATACAGCATAGATTTGGTCACATGTTTATTTGTGGCAGGACAAAATGATCATATTGCTAATGTTTTGTATAATAGGTAAATAAATATGTTTAGCTATCGAACACCCCTATGCATCCATTAATTTTAATGTTTAAAAAACACACACACGCAAAAAAAACGTCACCCTTAGTACAATGCAGCGACTGACAGATGAACTTCTCAGGACACAAGTGTTGTCTCCGGCAAGTACTGCCGACCATCTCCTCACATCACCATTCTCCTGATGCAGGCTGTCCGCCCACTCACAGTGACGCTGTGTCGCACGTCAAACTCTGTGTCCTAGCGTGGACTTCACATGGTTAAAATGAACCAACGGGGTCAGAAGGGAGGAATTTTCTGCTTGTTTGCATAGACTGTACTTGTGTGTAAATGCTGGACAGAGATGGTGATTGTGTCTAAGTGTTGTAAATGACCACCATTATTCTGGAGGGGAAATGCTATCTGTTTACAAAGGAGTCATTATTAATGTGAACAGCGTGTTGTAGCAGCAACAATTCTTTTTTTAAAAAGGCGATGTGCCATGAAAGACAAACATGAGAAAATGTAAAGAGATCCCTCACGGTGATGTCACTTCTCTGCCGCTGTGCTTAAGTAGTTAAAAAGTTCACTACTCCTTATACTTGCTGTGATTCATCCACTTTTGTTAAGTTAGGAAGGCTCAAACTTCTTCATTTTGAAGCAATTTCTAGAAGCTTGAAATTTCAGTTGACTTTTATAGCCTTACAATGCCTTAAAACACTAACATGGTGCGCTTGGAGAAAATAAAGTACTATTGTTTGACATAACACTTCTTAAAAAGCTTTACAAATGAAGCACGCTTTTTCCAATTGACACAAGACAACACTTTGGTGCCCTCTACTGGGTGACTGCAGAAATCGAGCTCTTATGAGCCACCATGCGGAAGTATGTGTCATAACCAATGAACAGCTGTATGTCACTGCCAACAGCGCGATACTGATCACTGGTACCATTTGAAGCATGGTTTCATATCACCGTCGTTGTGAGACAGGCCTGGATTTTCTCTCCAACTTTATTCAACATCTTCCTGGAGAGGATCATGACCGAAGCTCTGAACCAACATGAAGGTACAGTCAGCTTTGGGGGACACAACATTACAACCTCAGGTTTGCTGATGATATTGACGGCTTGTCAGGAGAAGAACAGGAACTCAGACATCTGGTCAATTGCCTGGAGAAATCATCAACCGAGTATGAGAAGGAAATCAGCACAGAAACAAAAAACAAAAGCAGTGACCAACAACCCTAAAGGTATCACCACAAACATTCCTATCAACAAATGATAACTCGAACCTGGCATCCAAATTTCAATATCATGGAGCTGTCATATCAGAAGAGGGTTCAGAACCAGTAATCCTAGCCAGGATAGCTCAAACCACAACCACACTTGCCAGACTCAAACCCATCTGCTGGGACAAGAACATAATGAAATCAAACTTTAAACGAATGCAAGCATTGGTTACTCCCATCTTCCTCTCTTACAGCAAAACTGGAAAAGAAAATTTAGACCATGCGACAAACGAAACAGTGCCTGACACCATCAGGGGGCACATTGGACCCTACTAAGAACTGTTGTCAACTGTGTGCAGACAAAATCTTCAGCGGTAAGGCCATGTCACAAGAATATCCGGACTAGCCAAGGGGGCAGGAGAAGAGGAAGACCGAAAAAGATCTGGGACGATAACATCGAAAATGGACTAGTGCCAACTTTGACACAACCCAAAAACAGGCCAGGAACCGTCAACAGTGGAGAAAGCGGTCCAGAGTTGCGTCCTCATTAGTGCCCCGACGACCCATGCGGTTAAGGGATCTGTGTGATATAACACGACTCCAAACAAATCCCCAATTACTCCAAAAATGTTCTCATATTACCTTTTTTCATAGGCACACAGAATGTATCCCAAGTGTAAACTATTTTCATTGTTTTGCAGATTCTGGTGTGTCATGATTAGTGGTAAGAAACCTTTTTTAAAATTACTTTTACAGATGATTACTGATGAATCATGACTCTCACAATAATCTAAACAATAGTCCCAAATGTTTACAAAGCCAGTGTAGTGTTTGTTTTCTTACTTGCCAAAGGACAACTTGCCCTTTACAAGTTTGATTTAGATAGTGGATCACTCTGTTACATAACCTGATTAATCAAAATAATGTGATACTGATAGACTGTTTTCAAAACGTGTGTATTCAGATAATAAACAAAAACAGCTGAGTACAAAATGAACATTATTTAACACTGACAGACCAATCTATCAAAGTATTGATCGATATTTTCAGATTTATCATCAGTTTTCATACCTAGTCTGCCCAGCAGGGCCTGTCCAATGTCCTTGATGTCATTGTACTCATGCAGCCTATCAATGTGACACTCCAGCTCCTCTACTTTGCAGCCCCTGGGGACGAAACAAAACACTATTTTAAACCAGAATGAAGACAACAAATTAATGTCAATATCTTGATAGTTCTTCATAAAAGTCCCTTTACATACACACTTAAATGAGACAATCGCGGTCCCATGCTTGCTCAAGGAATGTTACAAAAGCAGCTGTGCTTACTCCAACTCCAGCTGAGAAATCTCAGCATCCAGCTGCATCCTCCTTTTCTCCAGCTCCTCCACCTCTTCTTCAGGACTTAATTTGGAAGGCTTTGTTACTTGACCCTGTGATTGATTGGAAGGCTTTTTTACTTGATCTTGTGTTTATCAGTTCATCAGATATAGATAGAAGCAGATAACTACAGATAGATAGGAACAAATAACTAGATAGATAGATAGAAACAGATAACTAGAGCGAGATAGATAGAAACAGATAACTAGAGATAGATAGAAACAGATAACTAGAGATAGATAGAAACATAACTAGAGAGAGAGATAGATAACTAGATAGATAGTTTTAAACAGACAACTAGAGATAGGTAGAAACAAAAAACTAGAGATAGATAGTTAGAAACAGACAACTAGAGATAGATAGATAGAAAGATAACTAGAGAGAGATAGATAGAAACATAACTAGATAGATAGAAACAGATAACTAGATAGATAGAAACAGATAACTAGAGATAGATAGATAGAAACAGATAACTAGAGATAGATAGATAGAAACAGATAACTAGAGATAGATTGATAGAAACATTTATATGGATAGAAACAGATAACTAGAGAGAGAGAGATAGAAACATAGAACTAGAGATAGATAGAAACATAACTAGAGAGAGATAGATAGAAACAGATAACTAGAGATCGTTAGATAGAAACATAACAAGAGAGAGATAGATGGAAACAGATAACTAGAGAGAGATAGATAGAAACAGATAACTAGAGAGAGATAGATAGAAACAGATAACTAAAGATAGATAGATATAAACAGATAACTAGAGAAAGATAGATAGATACAGATAACTAGAGATAGATAGATACAGATAACTAGAGATTGATATAGAGATAGATAGATAACTAGAGATAGATAGATAACAAGAGAGATGAAACATCCTGGTATCTGAGGTGTGTACTTACTGGTGATTTGAAGTTGGAGTTTACTTTCTTAAACTTTGATAGAGGAGTTCTACAAGACAATGAAATTCAGAAAGGCATGTTAATGGCTGCTAAAAATAGCAAGACAAGCTTTCAAAATACGTTTCTGCAAAATTGGTAGGGTGAAACTTAACCATACGGTTACATATTTTCTCTACAGGAAAAAAAATACATGATAAGAAACATGTCAAAGAGTACATATGGTATGATGAAAACGACTTGTTCATAACTGTTACCGAAAGGTATATGAAACTTAATTAAATTTAACCTGCTTATCGGTCCTCTTTTGGGGTGATGCCCATCCGGTGTCGAAATTGGGCTAGCAGACGTGGTTGCAATATTCTCACAATGTCCCTCCGAATTCATATTTGATTTGAAATAGAATTTGGCGATTGGTGGGCCGACATTGAAGCGGAAAAACAAAACAGGAAGTTTGCGCCTGGCGGGGTTTTCTTTAACTGAGATATGATTGGCTGTTAAAATGTGAAAGGCGGGACTTTAATGACGTCATGACGGTGACCGGTAAAAATGAAACCATTCATTGCCTTTCAATGTGATGTGAAACATGATATCTATAAATCCTTCCCTGGATCAAGAGGCAATTAAAACAAATAATCTATGCATAAAAATTGGCATTTTTATGTAACTTTCTGTTTTCCCCCTGGCATGTTTTATTTTGTTGTTGTTTGCATTTCGATTTGTAGTAAGAATTAAATGGACTGTTTACACAACACTGGTAAAATGTTTGTATGTTTCTACGTTTGTTCAATAAAGCTTTGAGAAAAAGAAAAAAACTACTGTACTCCATTTGCAATTTGATTTTTTTTTTAATAATGCCAACACAAGGTTGCACAACGATATTTATAGGTAGGTGTACTGTATATGAAAAAAAAATTGCGTACTTCCTTTAAACTGCATCTACTTATCCAAAAGTTATAAGGACAGATTTAGCGCTAAATCCTTATTACTTACCTTCATCCACATTTTTAAATAGATTAGAAAATATAGATATTTTGTTACTCTTAAATCAGCTGACTTTGTTCTTCTTGTTGAACAATTAAAAACTTCTTACTGGATCCGGTGTAATTGTTATAATTTATAAATATTTTAACTTTTCTTTTTGGTGTATCGTTGTTTTTGTTGCTGAAATAGAAAACAGACAAAATATTCTCAACCAGTTGACGGCTATATCTTTTTAATGATCTGGGTCGAAAATGTTTCTTATAATGATTGGAAAGGATAATATATAACATTTTAAAGATGATTCTCCCATTCACATTAGAACAAAGATCCTAAAAATCTTAAAGTCATATAAATTATACTTAAAATTAGCTATTGTTTTCTGCAAACGGGATAAGAACTATTTTTCAAGGCAATGCTAGTTCTGTTTTCAACCCTATTGTTTGACATGTACACTAGTGATTGTTCAATATGATTCATTAAGAAAGCTTAATGTAAAAAAAATACTGCTTGTTTTGAGCACAAACAACACATTTGTCAAACTCTCGGGCCAAATATGGTCTGTCACATCATTTTATGTGGCCGCAGACAATGCCGAGAGAAGCACAAGAGAAAAATTAGCTGCTTTGCGTCATCCAATGACTTGCAGTTTCCAAATGTCCACTGGATGTCGCCACTCACAAAGCATCCACTGTAACTGTATTTGCTGACTACCATGAATCAACCAGAAAACATGTAGGAAACCCACCCTCATGTCATTATACTTTAATAAAAGTCACGGATGTGCTATTTTACGCAATAGGAAAAATCCAAACTAAAAAAGAGCACCTAGGTCTTTGCAGACGTTTAAAGAAGCTTTAGCTCTTTTCTAACAGCGATATTTTCATATCTAGGTAAAGACTTTCATCCAAAAATAAAAAGTAGAAATGCTTTTAAACCATTAAATCAACAATTTGAATTAGTGTTTGTATGTTATTTTTGTCAGTGAGTTTCCCAAGTGAAATAAACCGTAGTGGAAATTAATTTGATTGTGATTTTTCTTTTTTTCTTTCTTATTTTTTTCAGTTGAAGAGATTTAATTGAATGGAAACTAAGTAAAACCCTCAATAACCTTTTTTACAATCAAATTTTACATTTGTTAATCATAATTTAATTGCGAGCCTTAGGCACACCTTTCATACCATTAATTTACTAGTCTGGCCCCCCGTGAGGTTGATTTATTTTCTACCTTGTGGCCCCCCGAGCTTGAGTTTGACTACCCTGACATACACAAACCACAGTAGCTTTTTCAACAAAAATGCACATCACTGCAAATGACTGGAAACAACGAACATATCTTTCGACTTATTTGGGGTTTTGATGCTAAATGAAACTGTAAAAAGGTTATATACTATTGCAAAAAACTGTAAAAATATAAACATTGTGATTTATATGTTGTTGTTTTTTTTACTGCCGTTGTTATATGTTTTTGCACTTATTTTCATTGCCTTATTGTTGCAATGCACGATTCATTTTCATTGCATGGTTATTATTTTAACTTAGACCAGTTTTCCAAGGACCACGTTGTGTTTATTTTTCCCCCTTTATCCTAGTAGTCTTTTATCATTTTCTCTTCAAAAGCTTTAATCGCAGTGGTGTCAAACTCATTTTAACTCGGGGGCCACACGATAGAACAAACATTCTGTCGGGGCCGGACTAGTAGATTAAAGAGAAAGAAAAAGAGATAAAGAAATAAGCGAAAGGGGGAGGGAAAGGGAAAGAGGGCGGGACAAAGAAAGAAAAAGAGAGAGAGGGAGAGAGCGTGAGAAACAAAAGATAAAATGTCGTGAGAGAAGGGGAAAAGAAAGGGAGAGGAAGAAAGAAATCCAAAGAGAAATGGAAAGACAGAAGGAGAGAAAAGAGAAAAGAAAGCGCAAAGGGTATGAAGAGAGAAAGAGAAAAGGAAAAAAAGGAAGTTAGAGCAAAAGAGGTTAAAAGACAAAGGAGAGAGAAAGAGAAAAAGAGAGAAACAGAGAATGAGAGAGACAGAGTGGGAGAAAAGGTGTGGAAAAGAAAGAAAGAAAGAAAGAGAGAGATGGAGAGAGAGAGAGAGAGAGAGAGAGAGAGAGAGAGAGAGAAATAAATAAATACAAGTACAAGTGTCTTTGTGAGAGGCACCAGGATTTGGCAACATCAAGTTGACATATTTCAACCCGCAGCTTGTTTTTCTCTTGCGCTTCTCTGAGTGTTGTCTCGCGGGCCGGATTCAATCCCTTAGCGGGCCCGATCTGGCCCGCGGTCCGCCTGTTCGACATTTGTGCTTTAGTGCATGTTTTAACCCGGGGTGCCATGTCTAATCTCGTTGCAAACAAGGTTTGCGACGTTAATATCAACGACTATTAAAAACAAATCAATTCTATCCTAAAAAATAATTTCAAACTCAACCACCAGAGGGCAATATATTACCAAATGAATGAATTTTGACGCTTGAGCCCCTCTTCTGGCTACATGAAAAAGCATGTTGCAGGATCACAGAGTGACACTTTGACATATCGTCGTCATGCGTTAATCCATATTCTGGCCTCTCTGGAGATCTCAGGCTCCAAGGCTGCCTTTCAGACTGATTCACCGCTACCGGGGCTCTAAATCGAAATCACTGGTGGATTAGCAAAGCAAAAGGTCAAGGCACTGTGTGCAACACATGCGCATAAGCACACAGGAGCTCAGACTTTATCCAACACAAATCGGAGGCTGGAGTTGTTCACCATCACCACGGTTCCCTGAGATAGTGAAGAAGGAGGAAAACACGAGAGATTTAACTATATAAACACAGAGAGGAAGGGCTCCACAGAGCTGGAAAGAAAAATTGAGAAAATGTGCTTCTGGCTACCAAGGACGTAAAATCAAACCCATTCAGTTTTATGTCCTCAGGATTCATTGCTTATTTATCAGTTTGTGCAAAGATAGAGAGAGGCTGGGGATGAAAAATTCAGATGGGAGACGTTTTCTCCTTTGGATAGATCACACACACCGGTTGCTAATGGCTCGCGCGTTGCATCGACTTGTGAGATGGATGACTGGGCATCACTGAAGGTTTTGCTCAACTAAATTGTGTGTGGAGCAGCTGCTTTTTGTGCTCAAGTTGACACTCGCTGGACACAGGATTAGGCTCACCTTTAAATGTAATTAGATGCAAACAAGAATAACTGAATCAAATGTTGAGGTATTTTGCCCACTGCAACACAGAAGATCGGAAAATACACGTAATGGAATTATTTTTTTCACTACAGTGAGCAAAAATGCACTATTATATTAATTCATAGGTTGAAAAATGCGCGTGTCTTTTACATAACATGAGCCTCACCTTGTCATGATTACTGATGTGACTCAGCTGTGCCCGCTCTTTTCGCGCAAACTGCCGCGGGTTCTGATTGGCCTGTCAATATTTGAACCTGATCCCGTCAATCCCCTTTTGTCAGTCCGTCTGTGAACCTCAGTTAATACTAGGCAAGCCTTTTTTGACCCTGACTCCCACCTGTCCTGTTTTTTGCTCCCGTGTTTTTGATTTTAAGATAGACGATAAGTGAAAAATGTATGATGCATCCACCTTTTTAACCCTTATGTTGTCCTCATTTACTGTTGTCCCTCAGGTCAAAATGACCCATACTCACTAAACCTTAATATAAGCAGATCAAGTGCATTTTAAACACACCATTTCATATTACTCAAAGAAGTCTCTTGCCTTTCACCACAATGTGTTGTATAATTGTATTATTTTTAAAGTTTGGGAGAAATAAACCCTTAAAGATGTGACAGGCCTATAATTGAAGGCACAGGTGTATCTAAAAATCTTAAAAGCCACATTACCAGTTTTTTAAAGGATTGACATTAAAATCACGGTTGAAAATAAAATACGAGCACAATTTGTGGCTCTCTCATAGTTTTAAACTTTTATCTGAAAGGCTCCTCTGTCCTCTACTGGTTAACAGTTTTAATAGAACCTGTTCGAACTCAACAGCCCGTTACACTCCAACTTCAACAATGGCCAGGACCAAAGACACATGTAACAAAATTGTAGACCTGCATCCCGATCCAAAGAATTAATCTTCAATAGGCAAGCAGTTTGGTGTGAAGAATTCAACTGTTGGTGGCAACTATTAAAAAGATAGAAAATATACAAACCTAAATGATCTTGATCTGGGGTTCCATGCAAGATCTTACCCTGCTGGGTCAAAATGATCATTAAAGCATTATTTCCAGAATCACAGCAGGAAGTTATTGAAGGACTTGAGAGAGTTGGGACCAAATAACGAAGTCTACTATCATAAGTGCAAGACATGTCCCCCTTCTGAAACCAATACATTTCCTGGCCTGTCTAAAGTTTGACAGAGAGCATCTTCCTAAGCAGACGAGGACTGGGAGGGTTGTATGGTCGGATGAAACCCAAATTGAAGTTTTTGGAGTAGAAAGGATACTGAATTGCATCCAAATATCACCATACCCATTGTGAACCATGGGGTTGGTAACATCATGATTTGGGACTGTTTTTTCTGCAAGCAGCCATGCCAACATATCCGCAGAATGGAAAGGGGCTATGTATTATGATATTTTGAGTAACGACCTTTTTCCATCAGCAAAGGTATTGAAGATGAAACGTGGCTTGGTCTTTCAGCACGACAACGACCTCAATTACATTGCCTGGGCAACAACGGATTGGAATTTCAAAGTCCTGGATTGACCTAACCAGGCTTCAGTTCTCAATATAATATTTTTTGAGGGAGTTGAAGGTTCATGTAGAGTAGGTCAACATAAGCCCCAAAACATCCCTGCTCTACAAGAGCATAGAAGAATGGACTGGAATACCAGCAAACGTTTACAAAAACCTTGATCAAACTTCCAGCAAACGTTTGACAGCTGCCATTGCCAAAAATGGTGTGAAACCAAGTATCTAGAATCTAGATACTTGATTCTAGATCTAAATTCTAGATGAACTTTTATTACTGATCAAAATACAGATTTTTCACCAAAATCTGCAAATTTAGATTTCACACTGCCTTTCATAACTTTTCCCTCAACAAAAACATTATTATTGACAGGGTTGGGTAGGGTTACTTTAACTGGATTCCTTTCAATACTTTCGGATTACTCCAATGCCAAATATGATAATAAAAGACAAAAGAAACTAAATATGAATAAAATTACGAAATTTTGTGCAGGCTTGGGGAGTCACGGAATACATGGAACGGCAAAAATGATGTTGGCAAGCTGTTTGGACTTATTTTCATTTAGTTTCTGTCGCATTTTATGTTAGTTTTGCCGGAGATCAAAGAGATCAAAGCCAGGAGAGAAAGCTTACCACGTGTTGTGAGTCATAATTTTATTCATATTTTTTTTATTTTGTCTTTTATTAGCATATTTGGTATTGGAGTAATCCAAAAGTAATTGAAAGTAATCCAGTTAAAGTAACCCTACCCAACCCTGATTATTGAGCATAAAACTACCATATTTTAGTATGGTTTTTATATTTTTCTAAGCATAATTTGACACACTTTGCTTAATGTAAATGACCACTACATAATTAAACAAAAAGGTGAAATATTATGTGCCTTTAAAAAGACTAAAGGCAAAATCCCAATTTTATTGAAAGGATAAACACAATATTGATTGGGACAGCAGTTTTTCAGTGTTTGTTGGAAAGCGTTCTTATCTATCAACTTCATAATTTATGGCTATCACAGCCAGTCCGCTGTACAGCATCTCAATTCCCCTGCCGGAGATATAGTGAGAGATCAAACACCGGCCACACGCTGATATACACAAACAGAAATGGCCTACTTCACTTTCAGCTTTCACCGCTGATAGAAATGCATTAAACTGGTTAATGATTATTATTTTTGTCCTTGAGTCAATGCATAGAGAGAAAGCATTCAAGTGAGCCCAAGTGCAGTATCGTTCATGTTTAGACAGTCACATTGCTTTTCCAGATTTCAGCAAATCAAGGGCAAAGAGACGTTTTCAAAAGGGTTTTAAGAGCTTTGGTTTAAAAACTAGCTGACGGCAGAAGAGAGAAGCTGACGTTGACTGCTATTGCTCTTAAAAACTGAGCGAGAAAGGCTGGACTGCTTGCCAGTGAATCAGTTGACTGCATACGCTTGGTACTTATGCACCGTCTCGAATCCTTAAGAAGCTAAAGTCTATGTTTTTGCATCCTGGGAGGGAGCCAGGGAAAATGACATTAAACAGGCCAACCGCTATGACTCTGTTTCACCTGGAGTAGGTGGGGACAAGATTCGAAAATGTGCTGTAGAAATCAAATTCTATTCGATTATTAGTAAAATAATTTAAATTAAGTCACAAGTTTGTCAGCAAAGTGAGGTAAAGGTTGACAATGACGGAAGTACAACAAAAAATGCTCATTAATTTCAGTGTGAGAGTCACTAACATGGGTATTCCCTCACAGCAGTGGCGTGAAGCAAGGCGAGGCAGGTGAAGCAGTTCCTCAACTGTCATCATGTTAAAATCCTTTCTCATTTCACTTCACAATTGATGATTTCCTTTTTCAAAATCAATGAATTTTCACGTTATATTGTGACTATTATTAACACAATTAGTATTTCTGTCAGAACCAGAACAGATACAGGACCCAATCGCGTGACGTTCTCACACAAGCCCTTTATTTTATGGGAAATGGGGAGTCATGCACGTTGGGAAGCCACTCTGGCGTGTAAGGACAGGACGCCAGAGACAGACGAGATCGATAACGAATCAGGGTAACGAAAATAAACAGGAGAAACTAGACGGGAACCAAAACTGGAGAAACTGACCAACAGGACAAGAATAGACGGAAAACAAAACTGTAACCCGAAATTAAACAGTCAAAGCGGCGCTGCCAAGCTGCCCTGTTGTTTTATTGTCTGCTCCTATCTTCGGTGTTTTTTCTTCCCGTTTTGACAACTACACTATGGATTACTTCTATCCTATGGACATGGGTTTCAACGCACAAGAAATGCGTGTATTTCAACTCCTTGCCCTGAGGAATTCTCGTGCCGGCGTGATGAAGGGGCCCATGGTGGAAGAAAAGCCGAAGCTAGCGAAGCGGCTAGCGGCGTTATAAGTCTTCGGTACCATCCGTAATCATGGTAAATGCGAACTCACGACCAAATATGATCATCGAGTGCTTTTTGAAAACATCGAAGCGCACAGGGAGCGCAGTTGCTGTGTTTTGCGGAAACGTGGCTCACGTTTAGCATTCCGGACGCTAACGTGTAGCCACCCGGAGCCACCTGGAGAAATCCGGCTTCAACGTCGCTAAACAGAGACATGAAAGCCGGGGGGAATCGGAGAGGAGGCGGACTTGCTAACACGAGGTGGTGTATCCCTGAATTCTCACAAAGAAAAGATTTCCATCTGCCGCAGGAATGTCGAACTTTTGGACTGGCGTGACGTCATCCACTCCGCTACAAGCACCCTCGGGCATCATGTTAATCTGTTAATAAACAACGGGGTAGACTGCTGGAAGTGTGAATTTCCCTACGGGGATGAATAAAGTATCTATCTATCTATCTATCTATCTAGTACAAAGATAAACGGGAACAATACCGGACTGCAGATATCACAGGAAAACAGGACAGAACCCACGTCTTGTGGGGCAGAAGTTCGTTGACAGGCTGACACTGAAGCAAGAGAGCGCTGAGCTTCATATACACAGAAAGTCAATCTCTAAACGAGCCGCAGCCGGCACAACACAGGCGGGGCCAATTGGGCACCATGGAAACCATGACAATGTCACGCATTATTCTGCACTCTGATGGATTATTAGCCCCTAGCTTATTATTTGCAGGACAAATATGGCTCTTCTTACGTTGGCAAAAATCAATTGGCCACAAGACTGATTCTTTTCTAAACATGATGAAAATAACCAAATTGAAGATTCTGATGTTGTCAAAGTAACCTTAATATATCATTTTGCTTGCATATATATAGCATTTATCAACACAAATACAGCCAACTCTATTTAGAATGACCAATTTCCTATAAAGCCATTAAAAAAACAACTTTCTTTTGTATGCATTGTTAGATGATTCAAATAGATCACTAAGTATGTTGTAACCATAGCGTGAGTTTCCCAGCTATGTTAGGTTTATTACTTAATCATCACAGCATTACATTTAGTTGTTATTAATGCACTTATTTTCATCCACATATTTGAATGAAGTATTTACTTGCTGTATCCTTTCATATCAGTACTTTCCCTGCAATGGTCTTCTGATGAGTTGGCCTTTATTTTATCATACCACCTTCAAAATACGGCTGCGACCAGTTTTAACAAAGGTGTGAGTTCCTTTCTTCGCCTGTTGAGGTTTTATGTTCAATTTTGCAAATCCACACCCCTTTCCTATAAAAACTGTGGTCAACAATTGTCGAGGCCCTCTTGACTGTGATAACTGTCTTCTTATCATACCGGCCCACAGTACTCTGTTTTATCTTTATTTTGAAACTTTGTAATAAATGTCCTCAACTGTATTGCTTCTCTCCAGCTCTATTTTTTTCAAAGTCCGAATACTGGTCCCGGAAAGAACACGCGGCGAGACATCGGAATGTCCATTTGCCATCAGCATTCAAATGATTACCCTATTATATGATTATCTTTTCCCGAATTTCAACATTTATATGAACATTACTTGAAATTATGAAATGAAATGATCTGCATTTATATAGCGCTTTTGAAGTCAATGAAGACTTCCCAAAGCGCTTTACAATGGGCTTCACATTTACCCATTCACACACACTCACACACCAATAGCGGCCGTGCAGCCATGCAAGGCGCCAACCTGCTTATTGGGGGCATTATGTCACGAGACGTGGTGGCGTGGAAGGTGACCGGACCAGAACGGAGGCAGGAGGCATGAAGGGAGAACTCAAATGCGTTGACGATCCATAGGTTTTATTTAATAAAATAAAAGTCGCCCAATACTCCGAGGCAAAACAGAACAATACAGAGTTCCTCCGGCACGAACTCAACAGGACAAGGCATAACAGACTAAAACATGACAAGGCATAACAGACTAAAACAGGACAAGCATAACAGACCGGGATTGTGTATAAGAGTAATGAACCAGCACCCGCCAAACCCAAAATCCAGCCTTAAAAAGCAGAACAGCAATCAGCTGATCTGCTTCAGCTTGAGTTCGGGGCGTGGCATACTGGTCGTCATGGCGACCGTGACAGAGCCCCCCTCTTAAGGGACAGCTCCCGAGGTCCCAAAAAAGAAAAAATTACTACCTCGCGCCCCGGAATGTTGACGATCGCGATTGGGGCAACCCTGCTCCCTCCTCCGAACACGCAGGAACGGGGAGAGGCAGGCGCCATCTGCGTCGGGCGGATCGGAATCGGCGCTCGGCAGGGGGGGTCTGGTGGCCAACTGGACAGGGGATGACAGACAGGCAGAACCGACGAGAACAGGACAGATAAACAGGACAGGCCTCTACAGAAGAGTCGCACTCAGGACAGGCCTCTACAGAAGAGTCGCACTCAGGACAGGCCTCTACAGAAGAGTCGCACTCAGGACAGGCCTCTACAGAAGAGTCGCACTCAGGACAGGCCTCTACAGAAGAGTCGCACTCAGGACAGGCCTCTACAGAAGAGTCGCACTCAGGACAGGCCTCTACAGAAGAGTCGCACTCAGGACATGCCGATGCAGAAGAGTCGCACTCAGGTCAGGCCGATGCAGAAGAGTTGCACTCAGGTCAGGCCGATGCAGAAGAGTCGCACTCAGGTCAGGCCGATGCAGAAGAGTCGCACTCAGGTCAGGCCGATGCAGAAGAGTCGCACTCAGGTCAGGCCGATGCAGAAGAGTCGCACTCAGGTCAGGCCGATGCAGAAGAGTCGCACTCAGGTCAGGCCGATGCAGAAGAGTCGCACTCTGGGGGTTCGGGTTCAGAAGAGTCAGACTCTGGGGGTTCGGGTTCAGAAGAGTCAGACTCTGGGGGTTCGGGTTCAGAAGAGTCAGACTCAGGGGGTTCGGGTTCAGAGTGGCGATTCAGACAGGACAGGCGGAATCAGAACAGGCAAGACATGAGAGGGTCAAAATCAAAACAGACAAGACATGAGAGAGTCAAAATCAGAACAGACAAGACATAAGAGAGTCAAAATCAGAACAGACAAGACATAAGAGAGTCAAAATCAGAACAGACAAGACATAAGAGAGTCAAAATCAGAACAGACAAGACATAAGAGAGTCAAAATCAGAACAGACAAGACATAAGAGAGTCAAAATCAGAACAGACAAGACATAAGAGAGTCAAAATCAGAACAGACAAGACATAAGAGAGTCAAAATCAGAACAGACAAGACATAAGAGAGTCAAAATCAGAACAGACAAGACATAAGAGAGTCAAAATCAGAACAGACAAGACATAAGAGAGTCAAAATCAGAACAGACAAGACATGAGAGAGTCAAAATCAGAACAGACAAAACAGGAGGAGCGGAGTCGGACTGGCAGGCAGCGGAGTCGGAGTCGGCCCGACGGGCAGCGGAGTCGGAGTCGGCCCGACGGGCAGCAGAGTCGGAGTCGGGCTGGCACGCAGGGGAGACGGAATAGCAGGCAATTCGGCACGGGAGTCGGGCAGGCAGGCATGAGAGTTGAACAGGCAGGCGTCAATTCTTCCCGGGACCCCATTCGAGGCACAGCAAGGGCCACGACGGGCGGGGCCGTGGTTCGAACGGGCAGGGAAGGCCAACTCAGTAGGCGCCTGCCGAACTGCGCTCTCCAGCTCTCCCCAAATCGCGCTGGGATCGTTCGCTGAGTTCTATTTGTTGGCTGGTTCATTCTGTCACGAGACGTGGTGGCGTGGAAGGTGACCGGACCAGAACGGAGGCAGGAGGCATGAAGGGAGAACTCAAATGCGTTGACGATCCATAGGTTTTATTTAATAAAATAAAAGTCGCCCAATACTCCAAGGCAAAACAGAACAATACAGAGTTCCTCCGGCACGAACTCAACAGGACAAGGCATAACAGACTAAAACATGACAAGGCATAACAGACTAAAACAGGACAAGCATAACAGACCGGGATTGTGTATAAGAGTAATGAACCAGCACCCGCCAAACCCAAAATCCAGCCTTAAAAAGCAGAACAGCAATCAGCTGATCTGCTTCAGCTTGAGTTCGGGGCGTGGCATACTGGTCGTCATGGCGACCGTGACACATTAGGGATTCAGTGTCTACCCAAGGACACTTCGACATGTAACACGGAGGAGCCGGGATTCGAACCTGCGATCTCTTGATCCCAAGACGAGCGCTCTACCTCTTGAGCTAATGCCGCTCAGGCATTGGCCACTTACTTTCAGGTTCCAGGTTTTCCTCCTCACAGCTGCGGTCACTTGTCTTGATTTCCCTCCTATCATAACTTTCCCTCATCACTGTATAAAGGCTTTGTCTCCTTGGCTCTGTGCTAGTTTGTTGTCTTCCTTGTCATGTCCCAGGCACTCTTGTCTCAGGGCCTTTCATAAACAAATCCATATCGATTCGTCTGAAAGATTTTTCTAGCATTTCGGGACGAATAATGAAACTCCAAATTCCCTTTGTGGGGGCAGAGGGGATTGTTGCAGACGTTATTGACCCTTGATGTCGAGTTAAGATGACCGTCACAATTACCTAAGGTTCAGGTAATGACTAACCACAGCTGTTTCAAAAACATAAACTGTAATTGGGTGTTACCTGAAACCTGTGCAATTAGAATGACATTTTCAGACCCCAGAGATGGATAAAACCGATGAATATTTCTTCTTGAACATCATTATTAACACAATACCAACCAGAATGTTGCGTTTAGTGTAGACCCAAACAATATATGGTTAGAAAGTCCTTGTGCTTGACTTTTTGTTAAAGCGGAAGTCAAGCCAAAGGGATTTATAAAAAACAATGTTTCATGTGCCCACACTAGTCTAAATAAAGCTTTTTAAATTAGTATTATACTCTATACTATAATATGAGTTTAAAAGCAAAATGTGCATGCTTTGATCTATCACTGGGAGTGTTCGTGTCAAGAGTGATTGACTTCGAAATCCCATGACCAATCATGGTTCTTTTTAAGTACAGCAATGATTGGTCATCATCTGAAGCTTGAGTGTTTGTGGTTTTATTCTCACTTGAAAGCATTCTCAAAATGGCCGCACCCGGAGATGGATTAAAAACAGGTGAGTTTTGCCTCTTAACTCATTTTGTACATGTCATGATTACTCATTGCACTCACCTGTGCCCGCTCATTTGGCGCCAGCTGCTGCTAGTTACCCATTGATTCCCCTCCTATTTACACCCAGTACTTCAGTCACTCCTGGTCAGACTGTCAGCAAACCACTGCATACGCAAGGCAAGCACTTTGACTCTGGCTCCCGTCGTTCTCATTTTCATCCGTTTCCTACTCGTCTGTTACTGATTTACCATTTGTCTCTAACGCTATCGACCCGTTTTGTCCATTTGACCACGTTCTGATCTCCCGCTCCGGCTATCGACCCGTTTTTGACCACCGACCAAGTTCTGATCTCCCGCTCCAGCTATCGACGCATTTTTGCCCCTAACCACGCTCAGATCTTCCATCCCGGCAAATGACTTCTGCATTCTGATCATGCTCCGATCCTGTGAACTGCTTGCTCCTCCTGTCCAGCGATCACCGGATTGCTGGCGTTTGGTTCCTTGAGCCTGACTTCCTGCTTATCCCAATAAACTTTTGTGTGAAATGTTATGCATTTGGGCCCACCATCTGTCCAGTTCTGACAGTACAAAGAAAATTTTATGTATATAATAATAATACTATTGTTAGGAAAATGCTTGGGGTTGACTTCAACTTAAAATATGAACGAAGCAGCAAAATCTACCATTTGTTAATAGTGTGTGGGATGGTCATTTTGTCTCTGTCACAATTCTGCACCCGGGGTTCAGTTATTCTGTAGATTTTCTCCCTCTCTCTCTCTCTCTCTCTCTCTCTCTCTCTCTCTCTCTCTCTCTCTCTCTCTCTCTCTCTCTCTCTCTCTCTCTCTCTCTCTCTCTCTCTCTCTCTCTCTCTCTCTCTCTCTCTAACTCTTGACCTTACCTTTTTTGGTCACTCACTTTCAGGTTCCAGGTTTTCTTCCTCACAGCTGCAGTCACTGGTCTTGATTTCCCTCCTTTCATAACTCTCCCTCGTCCCTGTATAAATGCTTTGTCTCCTTGGCTCTGTGCTATTTTGTTGTCTTCCTTGTCACGTCACAAGCACTCTTGTCTCAGCCTCTTGCTGTCCCAGTGTACAGAACCCTTGCTATTTCTTCTGTGTTACGATTAGTGAAATGAAATGAAATGATCCGCATTTATATAGCGCTTTTCAAGTCAATGACTTCCCAAACTGCTTTACAATGTGCTCCACATTTCCCAATAGTGGCCTTGCAGCCATGTAAGGCGCTAACCTGCTTATTGTGGGTGTTAGGGGTTCAGTGTCTTACCCAAGGACACTTCGACATGTAACACAGACGAGCCGGGATTCCCACTGGGATCCCTTGATCCCAAGACGAGCGCTCTACCGCCTGAGCTACTGCCGCCTCAATGCTTAGTGAACTCCTGAATGTCATGATGACTCATTACACTCACGTGTGCCCGCTCGTTTGACGGTTTCCTGATTGGTTCCCCGTCCTATTTAAGCTCAGTCCTTTCATTCGCCTGGGGTCAGTCTGTCACCAAACCTCTGTTTCCACAAGGCAAGTATTTTTGACTCTGACTCCCGTCGGTTCCGTTTTGTCACCCGTTTCCTACTCGTCCGTTCCTGATTTCCCCGTTTGTCTCCTGCTATGACCAGTTTTTTGACCCCGACCACATTCTGATCTCCCGCCCCGGCTAACGATCTGTTTTCCGTCTAACTACGCGACGATCTCCCGCTCCGGAAGATCCACCTTAGCATTCGGAACACGTTCTGACCCCGTGAGCGGCTTGCTTCCCGTGTCCAGCGAGCACGGGATCACTGGCGCTGCCTTTCCTCTATATTTCAATAAACTTGTGGGTAACGTTAAGCATCTGGGTCCCACTTCTGTTCTGGTCATGACACTGGACTGTCGCCTTCACTGTTTGGGTTAACTGCAGCACTAACCTCACCTACATCTTGGACCTCACCAACTGACATCCCATGTACTAAAGCCTGCCTAAATAAAAGACCAGAGTTTGCTGTAATAGATAGTGTTTCTGCACTTTGCTTCCAGACTAGCCTAAGTGGGTTTTTGACAGTTTAAGCCCTGATTGATCATAATCTGAGACCTATAATTTCCTATTCAGGTGAAGAGAAGTGGCAAGATGGTAGCCCTCTTCAAATATAATTAATTTTAATGCTTAATTCATACTCTACAAATGCAATATCAACCAAAACGCATGTTTTGACCAGAAGGGACCACAACCACCATCTAAAACCTTTTCAAACATGTTGGATCATTTCGCTCTTCTGCTTTCTGCTTATTGTTCGTTGATAACAAGACCACATCTGTTCCACATTCAACCAACTATATTTTCCTTTTTTTTTTTTTTTTTTTACACAGCTGCCCACTACAATCTGGTCGTCCAAATAAACGAACCAGTGATCCGGCAAATGTTTTGTGTTCCAAGTCAAACCGCCCAAACGGCAATGAGTTACCACTGGGACCTTGTTTGGACTGTCAAAAGTCTGATCAGGGTTGGAAGACACTCTGCGAGAGAGGAGTTATTTCAACAATGAACTGACTGAGTCACAGGAGGAAAGCAGACCATATATATATAAAGTAGAGAATAACAATCTGCGAACGGAAATAGATGCATTTATTAGACGAGTGAGTCAGAGCTAATGAATGAGAGATGAATAAGCGAAGAAGACCGTGACAGATGGAGGCGTGCAAGTAGCCTCCCTGGCATAGACATGAATAGTCGCTTTGTGATGACAATTTTTGCAACTGGCGACATTCAGACATGAAAAACCTTTCAGACGATTCTCTTTTTTCACACTGGTGTATTACTCTAAATTTTCTAACGCTATGTAAATTCTCTACAACAGGATTCATGACCCTGTCAAAGTGCGATTGAGACATTTAGTCACAGTCCTAATTTGCCAAAATGGTTCTCAATCGCTACCCAAAATGAAAAAACTTGCTTTGTCAAATAGCGTAACCAAAATTAGCACATTTTGCTTAGCAGGTTTAAATTGAACCCAATAAATCAGGGATAACCGACTATTTTGAAGCTGAAAAGTACGTCTTTGTTGCTGCTTAGTGCAAAAGACCACCAGTTTGACATGCATCTCTTATTACTATGTCATTATTTTGTGTTTATTAGGTTGGTATAATTGGGAGTCGGTCTAAAAAGGCTGTTATCCAGAAAATCATCTTCCTCAACACTTGTACATTATAATTGATAGGTTAATTCTAAAAAAACATATATTCAGAACTATTACTAAAGATGGATCATTTACTGTATGTAAAGTGGGTAGATAGGTGGGTGTTTCCTTTAACCACTAGGTTCCCTGTGGTGTGTCTTGGGCAAGTACTTATAATATTAATAATTTCTTATACTGGTCAGGAAATATATACTACCAATTTGAGGCACTTTATTATGAATATTTTATATGAAAACCTTTTGGTGACCCCTGTCAAAAATTGAATAAAATGAAAGTTTAGCACAGGGGTTTCAAAACTTATTAGAAAGCCAGATTTGATAAACTGAAAAAGTGTGAGGACCAACTATTCAGCCTGGCATTCATTGAACAGTCTTAAATAAATTCACCCTTCCTGAAAGGTTTGCAGTGCTTGGTGATCAGGGTCGCGACCGCCTTTGTAGCATTTTCATTTGACTTGCAGGGTCTCGTGAAAAAGCGCTGCTGTGCCATGAAAAAAGCTTCCAGTTACCTCACCTTTTCACAGCGTTTGTTTCCAGTTAGCTTTTTGTAGTCACCATATACTTTGAAATCAGCCCCATCTCTTGGCAATTCAGCAAGGTGCAGTTGTTTCAATTTTGGTGAAAAAAACCCTCAACTTTCACTTGTCCTGAAAGCAACGGACCTCACAGTCAACTTTCCTTGTTTTTGTTGACAGACTGAACAGAGAATGCAGTTGAATTAATTATCTTTGTTGTTATTATACAAAAGAACAACACAGTTGGAGGGCTTCTCCTTCCAGTGTAATAAAGAGACATAGAGGGAAGCTGGCTAGCTGCATGCTGGCATCTGGTACCCTCGGATTGAGCTAGGTCTCTGCAATAATTAGCATTATGTTTACGTTGAGCATTCAGGTAAACATTCAGGGTGTTGGAACGGAGCCCAACTTTCAGGGTGTTTAACGGAGCCCCCTTTCCAATGAACCGCTCACCACCTGTTGTGGAGACCCGGGTGCTAAATGACTTGTAAACGACCTGATTTTTTATTTTTACACGTTAATGTTAGCGTAATCTTTCGTACGGAAGATAACGATAACACGGACGTACGATTAGCCTGGGTTAGCTTTATGTTTACGTTAAACATTCAAGGTAAACATTCAGGGTGTTGGAACGGATTAAAACGATTTACATTATTTTTATTGGGAAAAATGATTTCGGCGATCGAACAAATCGGTTTTCGAACAGGGTTCTGGAACGGATTATGGTCGAGAACCGAGGTTCCACTGTACATATAACCTACCCCCATGATAGTATTTGCTGTCTACTGTAGAAGACAAGGCACAATACATTGAGATCAATGACTATAAAGACAATTCAATTCAAAGCAGCGAACCAGTGATAACCGAAACGTGAAGTAGAGAAGGATTACTGTATTCCACTTGCACTACCGATTCGACCTGCATTGACGGAGCCCAAGCTATACTTTTATTTGACTTGATGAAAAAAGTTCAAAGACAGTAAACATATTTTAACACCATTTTATTGTCAACATTGTGTTAGCCAGTTATCCATTAAAAATGAGGACATAAATGCGTCTTGTTGTACTCCCGGAATTCAAAACACCTGGCTTATGAAATAAACAATATCATTGATATACTTCTGACATCAAAGCAACACTGCATATGAATACATATTTGTATAATAATCTGAATAGTACAAACATAAATAATTTCTCTCCTTCCTTATGGCACTGAGTTCCCTGTGCAACCTTCTCATCACTTACTTAACGAGGAGAAAAGCAAAGCATTGCATGTATGTCTGTTGTGTTTGTGTATTTCCAAGAAAACACATCAATCACTCAATGTTTGATCCTTTGGGAAAAATAAACAAGTTCGTACTGCATTAAGATAAACAGAAAGCGAAAGAGAGAGAGGCAGGGGATGTGAAATAGATCCAGTGGAAGGAGGTTGGGTGTCCTGTCCATTTTAGTCACGTCCTCTCTTTGTAACCGTCAAAACGCGGAAGCCACTGCTTTGCAATCCGAACGCCGGCTCTCCTTCCAAGCTTGAGCGAACCTCAACGTGGATCCACAAAAACAAGACAATAGAAAGAGGAACTGCTGTGAAAAGTCTACAAAACCTCTAAAAGAGGAGAGTCTTAGTCTTCAGTTCTGGTAAAACATGAACCGGTCATACAACTTTCCATTATCTTTGAAATCAAACGTAATCAGCGTTATTGCTGCAGATTAGCACAAGGGTGACAAAATGGAGGGGGATACATGGCTACTTGACATGTTTTAGAATAATTTTATACAAAAGAAATGTGTTTTTGTATTTTGCAGCCTATGTACTACTGTAATACTTTCTAAATAAGTAAACATGTTGTTGCAAATCCTTTTTGCAAAGATAAATACTAGTCTTTCATATTTCTCTTTTTTAAGGATTTTTTTTTCTATAAACCCATCAATTTCCTGCCTATAACTTTAGTTAGTATCATTGCTTTGGCTCTAAAATGGCCTTAACTTAGTCAGTGAAATTTTGTGCCTGTTCCTTGCACTATGAGATTTTCCCAAATATGGTTGCTTTCCTAATTATTTATTGATTATTTTCCATGACTACAAAATCATCATATAGAGTGAGTGACATGTAAGATTATCAAATGTAGCTTATTCAAAAATAAATAAATCACAAAATGATTTTTCTCATTATTTTTAGCAAATAAAGATCCTGCCCTCAGAATTGGGGTCACCAATTCCAGTACACAAGGGCACAGACCCAACACCTTTTGGATGTTTCCTTTCTCTGCGTACTTATTACTAATAATTGAGCTTCTGCAGACCTGTTTTGCAAATATGGATCCATCCAAGTACTACAAAAAATATTTTCCCAATAAGATATAGTTTTTTCATCAACCAGTCACCAAGAATATCTAAAATGGAAATGTTCAATTCTCTGTGATAGATTTTTGGGGAAAAATATATAAAAAAATTCTCAACAAATATGCTTTCATGGTTTGCTATTTTTTGTGAGAACGGTTTGCCGGATTAGCATATTAGCTCTACATTCACAGTCACGGGAGCATACAACTGCTGTGGAAGTGCATCTCCAAAGCGCACTGCAAAGGTTTTTGTGGAAAATAGAGGATTTCTATCTTCTGCGAGCCCTTTATGTCATCCCGACATCACAAAGCTAGATCTATCTGCGAAAAAAAAACCCAAAAATAAAATCCAAGGCACCCCGTCCCCCACGCTCTGAATCTGGGTTTCATAATCTTCAAAATCTGCAACATCGAGGACCAGACAGATGTTTTCACGGTAGGGAAACTCACACACACTTCCTAATCATATTTTGCTTTGTTTTGTAGCAGCTGTGGGAGAGAAATCCCTGACCGTGATGTCATCCCAAAGAAGGGGGGCCTGACTATATGAATCACATTTTGTAATCTTTTATAAAAGCGTTATCATGCCAAGGAGTTATGTAACAACTGGAATACATCAACAGTTGAACTCAAGATGGTAATCAGGTCCTGAGAGTGTCCAACGCTGACTCCATCCGATGAGTTGGACTTTAAACCCCTTTCTGGCCTATGTCATCACCGGATCATTACAGGATGCGTGCGCATTGTTGACCCATAACAGCGGGAGTAGCAGTACGAGTTTGAACAAAGCGAGAGAAGATTTTTAAATTGAGTTGTGTTTTTAGAGTCGCGATTTACAAAAATAACATGCCCAGCTGTTGTAAGTTCAGTGCACGAATCGAAATTTAATGTACCGTACACATTTTCTGCGATCCCAAAAAGAAACAGGCCTTTTCTAAAGCACCGTAGGAGCCTGTGGCTGCAAGCCACAAAACAACTGCCTGGACCCAGGACATTATTTTGCATGTCCGCATCCGCGATGCCCATTTCATCTCTCGTAAATTATCGTGACGATCTGGTTTGGATTAACTTGAATGCCGAATGCATTCGAAAGTGTAAGGAGGATAAGTACCAGGTAAATGCTAAGTGTTTGCTACCAATGCCTACTATAGACAGTGCGTTTGCTACTACTGGTGCTAGCTAGTAGATGTTTTACAACAATAATAATAACAATTGTAACAATAATAGTAACAACATTATTATGTATGTTTATTTTATATAATATATATTCCATAACACATTCTTATTGACCCTTTGCACGTGACATCATGGTTCCTATCCCCGGCAGAATAAGAACTATGACGGACAGCAGAAGCACACTGGCGGTCAGCTCTTGAATGAGTTTTTTGGTTGTTGACTTTTATTTTTTATTGGTAGCATAAACACTATTGCATGACCTTATATCTGTATGATTTAATTTCTATTCCAGCTCGGAGCCTTTGCTTCGAAAATGCTGGTCTACTCGTCATTCCAAGAGCAAAGAAGAAATCCGCAGGTTAGAGAGCATTCTCTATTCGGGCCCCAGTGTTGTGGAATGTTCAGTTCTCTGAGAGGCAATCTGCAACCTCAGTGAAAAGGTTTAAATCTATACTTGAGACACACTTATATTTTGTATCTAATGAGTGATGTTGATCTCACACTCTTGTATTCTTGTCGTTTTGCCCTTGGGGGGAAGAACGAACCCTGATGTTGCACTGTGCATGCATTCCGAGCCATTGTACAGGAACTCGGACCTGATGTACGCTATTATCAAGAACCTGCTGCATCAGTCAATATTTTGGGGCAGGGGGCTGTCAACATGGACATTTTTTCATTACCTATATTTAATATCGATGATAGTTGCGTATTGTCTGTTGATGCCCTTGCAACATCCATGCAGCCTGGTCATCCTGGAAGGGGGATTAGCTCATGTACGACGCATTCTCAAGGATTCTTCATTTTGCCCATGCTGAGGATTTTGAGTTTTTTCTTGCCCTCGTGTAGGTTTCAGTTTAGGGGATGATGTAATGATGGTCTGTGCAGCCCATTAAGATTTGTTGTGGTTAAGGGCTATACAAATAAACATGACTTGACTTTGATCACTAAAATAAAGTCACTATCTTGCTGCTTGCACATACTTTGTGCTTATCTAAGATTGTATTATCTAAGATCCACGGTCTTTTTCTGTCAATCGGCTGGTATAAACTGTCATATATTCCGCTATTTTGTCTCAACAATGCACGCGCTTCTTGGCTACGTCACGCTTGTTTACAAACATGTAAAGGGGTCTATGGGCATCACGAAGAAAACGACGGACATGGCCGTCTTTGAATAGAGCCCGGAGACGGGGCTAAACGTCCGTGCTGATGCTGCAGCTGCGAGTGAACATGTCCCTCATGGTGATCGAGCGGGCCAAATGCGGCTTACGGTAGTTGGAAATGTTGACGGGCACGGGCAGCTCCATGTCCGGCTGCGGTGGAGGCGGTGGGGGCCGGTAGCTGACCCGCTCTCCCCCGTTCCTCAGGCCATCCACTTGGTGGTGGAGCAGCGGGGGATCGGGAGGTTGCAGGTAGAATGGCAGCTCATAGTGCGTGCAGGACGGGCAGAAAGTCTGCGAACGCGTCAGCTTGCGGGCCAGCGGCGGGGTAGGAAAGAGGGCCGGGCCATTGGGGATTGAGGAGGCGGCGGCCGTGGCCGCCACAATGTTGTGGTTAGAGTGGACCGGCGGCAGCCGCGACGTGACGGCAAAATCCGGCTCCTCCTCCTCCGACTCGGACTCCTCCTTCTTACAGCAGTAATACTAAAGAATGGAGAGTGACAGAGGAGAAACATTTCAATTATTACAGGTAGCACATGAGTTTATTCTGCTTGCTTTCAATAATTTTCATCCTGTGTTCTACAGTCTGTTAGGCTCTCGTCTGCCTGTTTCAGCTTGTACATCAAATACATTGTACACAATAATAAAAACCTAGATACACCTACATAACCTGCGCGCAACTAATTTTCAATTTCAAAGCATCACGTCAACAAAAAAACGTAGACTGACAAAAGCACCAGCAGCCGGAGCCAAAAAGAAGAGGAAGATGCTTTCTATTGCCAACAAAGTATGACTTCTCCACCCACTAAACAGTGTGCGACTCTTTGGCACTCCTTAGTGGCTCCCTAGCGCTTTTCCAAAAATATTTGATAGATAGATAGATAGATAGATAGATAGATACTTTGTTCATCCCCGAAGGGAAATTCACATTTCCAGCAGCATCCCTGAGCTGAGAACAATCGAGAACAATCGAAAATAACACGGGAGCTGCTGGAGTGGCTGCCATTCGTGACAGCGCCGGAAGAAAAGATTCTAATGGAAACATATAAGGTTTCTATAGAAGGACAACAGGACACAAACTGTCCTAACATCTCCCAATGAAATGTTAGTATGTTGATAAATATAGTATGTGTTTTCTTCTTTATAAGTCTTTCTTTTTTGCTGCTCTGGACATATTTTCGAGTTGTTTTGTTTAATCCAATATGACTCTTTCAACAGTTTGAGCTTTTTTTGCTGACCCCTGCCTCAAGGAAGTGAAAAACAGTTTTTCATAATGTCTACATGATAGCAACAAAATATAATATTTACATTTATAAAGTACGGGATTGTGGACGCGTTCTTAAGGATGGGCTGGGAACCCGTATGATGCGGCAGGGGTAAACCAGTGAAAGCTGTCGGGCCCTGCTGTTGAACAAAAGAGTGTGTTGTGTCACCCTGACCCGAGTGACATGGCCGCTTTCTGGTGTCCCATTTCATCTGGAGGGACGAAAGCATGACCAACTTGGGTGCCGAGGTGCCTAACTTGTTTGGGTGTTTGGGCAATTGGGTTGGCCATGGTCCAAAAATGTTTGTGTTTTTTTTGCTATTTATTTCCCTTTTATTTTCTTTGTTATTGTATGTTTGTGTCTTGCTGTCGGTCACCCCTCTCGAGGGATATGACCAAGGTAGATAGATAGATAGATAAAGTACGGAAGAGAGTCCAACTCCTTTCAAGAGGTCTGATACCAGAGCCCAAGCTATGTGAGGAGGTGAGTCTGACTATATCTACAGGGAGTGCAGAATTATTAGGCAAGTTGTATTTTTGAGGATTAATTTTATTATTGAACAACAACCATGTTCTTAATGAACCCAAAAGTCTCATTAATATCAAAGCTGAATATTTTGGATGTTGGAGTGGGGCTTTTTTAGTTTTAGCTATTTTAGGAGGATATCTGTGTGTGCAGGTGACTATTACTGTGCATAATTATTAGGCAACTTAACAAAAAACAAATGTATACCCATTTCAATTATTTATTTTCATCAGGGAAACCAATATAACAGCTCAACATTCACAAATATACATTTCTGACATTCAAAAACAAAACAAAAACAAATCAGTGACCAATATAGCCACCTTTCTTTGCAAGGACACTCAAAAGCCTGCCATCCATGGATTCTGTCAGTGCTTTGATCTGTTCACGATCAACATTGCGTGCAGCAGCAACCACAGCCTCCCAGACACTGTTCAGAGAGGTGTACTGTTTTCCCTCCTTGTAAATCTCACATTTGATGAGGGACCACAGGTTCTCTATGGGGTTCAGGTGAACAAGGAGGCCATGTCATTAGTTTTTCTTCTTTTAGACCCTTTCTTGCCAGCCACGCTGTGGAGTACTTGGATGCGTGTGATGGAGCGTTGTCCTGCATGAAAATCATGTTTTTCTTGAAGGATGCGGACTTCTTCCTGTACCACTGCTTGAAGAAGGTGTCTTCCAGAAACTGGCAGTAGGACTGGGAGTTGAGCTTGAGTCCATCCTCAACCCGAAAAGGCCCCACAAGCTCATCTTTGATGATACCAGCCCATACCAGTACCCCACCTCCACCTTGCTGGCGTCTGAGGCGGACTGGAGCTCTCTGCCCTTTACCGATCCAGCCACGGGCCCATCCATCTGGCCCATCAAGACTCACTCTCATTTCATCAGTCCATAAAACCTTAGAAAAATCCGTCTTGAGATTTTTCTTGGCCCAGTCTTGACGTTTCAGCTTGTGTGTCTTGTTCAGTGGTGGTCGTTTTTCAGCCTTTCTTACCTTGGCCATGTCTCTGAGTATTGCACACCTTGTGCTTTTGGGCACTCCAGTGATGTTGCAGCTCTGAAATATGGCAAAACTGGTGGCAAGTGGCATCTTGGCAGCTGTACGCTTGACTTTTCTCAGTTCACGGGCAGTTATTTTGCGCCTTGGTTTTTCTACACGCTTCTTGCGACCCTGTTGACTATTTTGAATGTAACGCTTGATTGTTCGATGATCACGCTTCAGAAGCTTGGCAATTTTAAGAGTGCTGCATCCCTCTGCAAGATATCTCACTATTTTTGACTTTTCAGAGCCTGTCAAGTCCCTCTTCTGACCCATTTTGCCAAAGGAAAGGAAGTTGCCTAATAATTATGCACACCTGATATAGGGTGTTGATGTCATTAGACCACACCCCTTCTCATTACAGAGATGCACATCACCTGATATGCTTAATTGGTAGTAGGCTTTCGAGCCTATACAGCTTGGAGTAAGACAACATGCATAAAGAGGATGATGTGGTCAAAATACTCATTTGCCTAATAATCCTGCACTCCCTGTAGTTGTAACCTCTCAACCTCAAACACCAGCTTGAAATTGGCTTTTGGGACATCGAATGGCACCTTCTCCTGCCAGAGAGGTGCCATTCGATGTCCCAAAAGCCAATTTCTTTAGTCTGGGATCAGTGCGGCCCCTCCCACAGGTGGTGAGCCCAAGGGAAGGGTGACCCACGTCGTCCTTTCGAGCTGTGACTGCCAGACCCCATGAGTGCTGGCTTGGCCAACAGGCGCTTGCCAGCGGACCCCACTTCCAGGCCTGGCTCCAAAAGGGGGCCCCGGTAACCCACGTTCGAGCGAGGGAAATCGTGTGCCAATGTTTTGTCTCATCTCATAAAATAATGTCCATAAATGTAAGTCCTCATAAACCTAACTTTGAGAACAAGATCGTTTGAATTCATTAAGTACTTAACAATCACCACGAGAGATTTTTTCTTCCACTCAAATCATTCCCCACCGGTGTGATATAGCAATCTCAGCGACTGTCCCTTATGAAATCAGACACTGTTAAAAAGAGAAGACTTACTTACTCGTTGGGAAATGAGACTGATATACGACGACAAGTGAGGGGAAAAAAAATCTCATGAATGATTTACCGCAGCCTCAGTCGGGGGAGACACTCAGCCAGAATGGCTGATGTAAGTCACAGCACACGTCCTTTTTTTTTTAAAATGAAAACTATGCAAATACACTTTGGTGAGTCCGGATGTGAGTTGGAGTTGATTCTCCCCTTAAACAATCTGGAGTGTACAAGTTAATCTGCAATTCTGGAGGGTCAACTTGTCCTGCTTCATTCAGATTGTCTTTATGATGAATTGTGTTTTTGGCCCGTTTCGATGATGTCAGCCCGCCATTACTTTTGCTAGCATTTGGACACGTCTCTGAGAGTCCTCTCAGATCCAACAGGAAATAAATTTTGTCCTTTACTCATGATTACTTTTAAAGGGACAGTGTGTGTTATTTAGAACCCCGCAGAGGGAAAAAAAACAATTAATTAAAAAGAAATATAAATATGAAATATATAAATTGTTTTGAAATGATCTGCATTTATATAGCGCTTTTCAAGTCAATGAAGACTTCCCAAAGCGCTTTACAATGTGCTTCACATTTACCCATTCACACACACACTCACACACCAATAGCGGCCGTGCAGCCATAATAATAATATAATAATTTCCTTTGTATTGTCATTCTTTGTAACAATGTACACAGAACGAAATGTCGATACACCTGACCCGTTGTAGCGAGCCGATGCAGCCGCAGCCAACAGAGGGCGCCGCCATTTTACCAATGTTATAAGTCTTAGGTATGACTCGGCCGAGGCGCGAACCAGCGACCTCCCAGTCTCAAAGCGGGCGCCCTACCATCTAGGCTACTGAGCTGGGCGCCAACCTATTTGTTTTGAGTGATAAGCAAAAATACACATAAACATACTTTGTTTTTGATACTGGTAGGTCGAGATATAAGCATTTACTTTACATAACATGAGCCTCACCTAAAGAGAGCTGACATACCTGTTGGCCATCTTGCCGCTACTAGGACCAAATAACCACAAAAAAGCTGGAAAAAAATACAAAAGTGAAATTGCTTGTTTTGCTCACTTTTCAGTCTCCATAGTTTGTATTCTTCCTTGTCCTCTTTTTGCACCCGTTTTTGTGTGCAGGACATTAGGGTGACATCATTGATTTTGTTTAATATTCTAACTTGACTTGGATAATGCCAACGGAAACCTAGTTGCAACACATTTGTGCAGATAATGTGGACCCAGAATTTAAAAACAAATATTTAAGAAAGAGAAGCTTAAAAATAAAAATGAGTACTCAAAAAAAAAAAAAACCCGAAGAGAAGGAATGTATTTGCCAACTGAACAAAATAATGATATTCTGAATTTCTGTTGCATTTTCCTGTGTTTTAACTAAACTTTTGTATTGTGAGCTTCAACAAAAACGTACTTGGAAATACTGTTATTCTTTAAAAAATATAATATAATATAATATAATATAATATAGTATAATATAATATAATATAATATAATATAATATAATATAATATAATATAATATAATATAATATAATATAACATAACATAACATAACATAACATAACATAACATAACATAACATAACATAACATAACATAACATAACATAACATAACATAACATAACATAACATAACATAACATAATATAATATAATGAGTAGCATTATCTGCTGACAACATAATAGAAAATTACTTGGAATTAAAAACATAGCCATCCATCCATTCATTATCTGCACTGCTTATCCTCAGTAAGGCCTGGAGCCCACCCCAGCTATATTCGAGCAGTGGGCAGGGGACACCCTGAACTGGTTGCCAGTAAGTCACAGGGAACACAGAGACAGACAACTCACTCGCTCATTCACACCTATGGATAATTTGAACTGGCCAATTAACCTAAAATGCATATTTTGGAATGTGGGAGGAAACCAAAGTGCCCGGAAGAAACCCACGCAAGCACGGGGAGAACATGCAAACTCCACCCGAGGAGGCTGCGGTAGCTTGACTTGAACCCTGAACCTCCGCACCGTGCGGCCCTAAATACATCACTTTGTGTTAAATATGTTACTATCATTCTTTGAATTTGTCTTTTGCTATGTGGGACTTCAATTATTTAGAAAAAAAAATCAGATCAAAATCAAATAAAAAAAAATATTTTTTTCCAAACATTTTTTAGCCAATGACAACTAAGGAAAAACGTAAAAGAAGAAAGTACAAAATGTTCTTTAAGATTGGGTGTGTCGTTGAAAGTTAACTATTTGACTATTAAGTATGTGGTAACAGTGCCCAACTGAGAAAAGAGCCTTCATGCTTTATTTTCTATTGCACCTATCTGTTTTTATCTTACTTTTAGCAAAGCTGTTCGAGGTGGAACGTCAGAGCTGTAAAGAAGAAAGGGGCATAAGGGAAGTGCAGGAGAGTGACATGCTTGTCTTTGTTTTTTTGTTTTGTTTATATTTGTTAGTGTAGCTTAAAAATTGTAAAAGTATTAAACAAATTTGCTTCCAGTAAAGTCAAACGCCAATCCAAGAGACATGTAAAAAAAGAATTCATTTGAGCGTGTCTAAGAAATGCACGTACTTGCATGCACATCATAAACAAGCTGACTAAGGCTGCAATGATGACACAAGCCAGGATATAGCGGCAGCAAGTGAAAATGTTCCGTGTTCCGTAAAACTCCTTTAATAACTAAATGTAATTACCTATTTACTTGTTACTGGATAAATATTTTGTTTCACTCAAGGCTAACACATCAACCTTCCTTTTAGTCGTCATCCTTCCGATCTCCTCTTTCTTCCACTCAGTCGCTTTACTTCCACATCCTCTCACATTTAGTGACCCTATAACTAGGGTTTGCGAGACCTTTCGGTCTCCCGCCCCCCTTTCTTTGCCTTGCTGTCTCTTAGGGAGTAGAGATAGAGAGTAGAGGATCCCCAGTCCCCTCGCTCCCTCCACTTTAGTCGCCTCTTATGACACACAGCGGACCACGGTGGGAGAATTCTCTTACCTCTCAGGAGGAGAGGCCCCCTCACCATAGGGATAATGAGTGCACTGCAGGAAAGAGGTCTAAATATAATGTAAGCTAGAGCTCTTGTTGTTGATAAAGGAGTGGAGAGGTGTTGTGAAAGGATAGTGGGATTGTGGACGCGTTCTTAAGGATGGGCTGGGCACCCATATGATGCGGCAGGGGTAAACCAGTGAAAGGGCCCTACTGTTGAACAAAAGAGTGTGTTGTATCCAGGGTTGGGTAGGGTTACTTTAACTTTATTACTTTCAATTACTTTTGGATTACTCCAATACCAAATATGCTAATAAAAGACAAAAGAAACTAAATATGACTCACAAAACGTGGTAAGCCTGCAAAAAAATTAGTAATTTTATTCATATTTAGTTTCTTTTGTCTTACGTGTATTAGCATATTTGGTTTTGGAGTAATCCAAAAGTAATTGAAAGTAATCAAGTTAAAGTAACTCTACCCAACCCTGGTTGTATCATACTGACCCGAGCGACATGGCCGCTCTCTGGTGTCCCGTTTCATCTGGAGGGACGAAAGCATGACCAACTTGGGTGCCGAGGTGCCTAACTTGTTTGGGTGTTTGGGCATTTGGGTTGGCCAAGGTCCCAAAAATTTTGTGTGTGTTTTTTGCTATTTTTTCCCCCCTTTTATTTTCTTTGTTATTGTATGTATTTGTCTTGAGGGATATGACCAAGGTAGATAGATAGATTAATATTTTTTCTCCCCTCAATTTGAAAGTTTTTGCTATGAAAACAGAAACACAAAGAAACTGGTGTTTGCTGCGCTAAGTGTTTTCACTTGACATTTAAACCATAAGGGATAATGTGACATATTTGCAGAAATTCTTGACGTTGAATTTAATTGAAAATGTGTTTTTGACAAGAGGCAAGTTGACACAGACCACATCAAACATTGTTCAGGCTTAAATTAACATTTTATAACACGATTATAATTTGTGATTTGCTGCCTGGGCATTAGGGTTGTGGCTGCTAAATCAAAAATGGAGTCCAATGGTGGATGCTCGTCTGTTAAACTCACCTGCAGTCTGCAGTAGCACAATACTGCGATGATAAGGAGTAATATAACCGTAGCAAGAATTCCACCAGTGATGACCACTGTCCCGGCTGTCATTCGAATTGCTCCCCATCAACTGCCTGAAACGATTCAAGACAGAAAAAAGAAGAGGTGAAGCGCATCACCGTAGCAACCAGAGTATGCACGGCTGTCGACGGAGCGGCGATATCAAGCAGATTGTGCCGGCGTCTCATCCTGCCACCTCTTATTGAATTATCCAACTGTTACATATAAATGTAATAGAATCGTCTAGTGAGAACTGCTCGCCTCGTCAGCTCCAACGTTTTGGAGGGTTTAAAGAAAAGTGCTTAAAATTCATGATTCCTGGCAATCAAGAACGGGAGGGGAAAAAAAGTGGGGGATTGGAAATGAATGAAAGGAAATAACGAGAATGATGGAGAGATAGAGGGAAGAGGAAGGTCAGGACGAGTGGATATGAAATGAAGACAAGGGGCACTGAAGCACATGAAGGTGCTGAGAGGAAGTGAAACAAGATAGCAGGATTTAAATGTACGTTTGGGATGCTGACAGAAGGAACATCAGAGTTATGTCATGAAAGAAGACATCGATAATCAAAGAGAACACCTGCAGTACTACCTTTTGGGGGGTAATAATGCCATCTACGGCTCACCAACGACCAATGTTCCCTCTAATTTTCCACGGTCTGAGCGTTCACACAAAGTCGGTGAGCAACGCTTGAAACAACAGTGAGCAACGGCAACCCCAAGTGTGGCAACTAAATCATTATCAAACATGTCCAAAACTTGACATTATGTTACATTTTGCTGAGTTTCCGGCAATGCAAAATTATTTTTCTCTTTTGAATGGATTGACTAATGTATGATTGCAAAAATGGCAGGGCCTACAAAAGTCATTTGTTCTTACAATTCTTTCACAAGATATCTATTTCTTTTTATTTCCCGATATATTATGTCGCATAATATTAATATTTTTGGGGGCTTATCTAGTCGGTTGTAAAATACAGAACTGTACTTAATCACATTTTTTGGTGGAAGTACAATGTTGGCAACAAGATTCACTTGATAGAATTGGAAATTATTTGAATGCAACAAACTTTTCTTCTTTTTTCCGTGTTTTTTTCTACTTTTTTTAAAAAATCCTTTAAAAAAAACTCATTGTGTTTATTTTTTCAGAGCTCTTACTTTTATCTTTTTGTTCTCTATTTACTTTTTTCCTACATTTCTTTCTTTTCTTTTTTTCTGGCTTTTTTCAAAATTTTTAATTCTTTTTTTTCTCTTCCTTTTGTTTCTTTTTTTCTCAGCTTTTCACTACTTTTTCATTTTGGTATTTTTTTCTTTTTTGTTCTATTCCCCCGTTCATCTAAGTCATTTTGTGCACAATTTTACAGAATATTTGGTCGTGTTGGGATTAAAAAAGCAAAAACAACCTGAAGAGCCGTTTAGGACCCAAAAGAGCCGGTTCCTTTTAGTGAGCCGAGCCGAAGAAGCCGCTTCTCGACAAACTCTACTAACTTTACTTAACTACGTTCTATTTCGACTCGACTTCAAAATACCGCATTTAGGACACAACGTCAGGGGAACCCGTGTATTTTTACCTTCATACACTGTAACTTTGACTTACATCGCTTCTTAATTAGTAATTTTGAGCCCTCATTTTTGTGCGCTGGCTAGATTTTCTTGTGCGCTGAGAATGTGCGAGCAGTGCGCAATTGCACACGCGCGCAGCTTAGAGGGAACACTGCCAACAACTAAAGAACACACGACCGACTGTTATATGTGCATACATGCTAACCTTTTAACATTCAAACATGATACATTTTATTGCGCACTTTAGTTTTACGAGAGAAACACAATCGGTGTCCACAATTAAAAAAATCAAAATCAAAAGGTGATTGTTTGAAAATATTAAAACTCTTTTAGTGGGTTATTCACACGCAAATACTTTATTTATCTTAAAAATAAAGCAGCCGTCGATTAGAAGTAAGATCAAGTCCCAAAAAATCCAGCCTGACTCGACCTGGGTCCGCAGGTATCAAAGCCCTACTCAGCCCGAACCCGGACAAGTAACTTGATTTGAGGGACCAAGCCAGAAGCAAACCCGAAATGTCTTTTTATTTGTTTGTGAGGACTCGGGAGGTGGAAGGGTGTTTTCGGCTTTCATTATTCGGATCAATATTGTTTTTTTTAGCGATTGGAGTTTCTTTTTACCACTAAGGAAGCGCTAAGTAACACACAAAGTCCCTTTTACATCATCTCTTTAGAAAAGTCTTGAATTTGGGTTAACTGTTTTCTAACTGGCATAAAATATCATGTCACTACATACATGATGAATTTCTTAAGAACTCTGAACCTTTTTTAGAATTCACCGACAACTATTTATGTATGTATGCATGGCACTTTTTTGAACAAGATGCTTTTCTCTCACTCAATTTTAAGCCTTGTTACTTCAGAAATCAAACTGGTAGCGCTTCTCATTAATCTGTGGCTCTTTGTATATAGAAGGTTGACTCCTGACCCTTGATTTCCAACCAGCAACCAATGCACTTGTCTTCCATTTAAAACCCTCCATTATAATCTAACCGTGAAATGTATACAGAGAAAATGAACCTAATGTCTTAATCTCTACTCCTATTGGTAAGTAAGAAGTAAAGAAAGCTTTTAAAAATATGTAGACCAATATCAGTAATATTTCCAAATTATTCTGGCATTGGCCCACTTTTAAAAACTAGTATTAGTACTCGCCCATCCCTGAAACTAGACTTCACTCTGGGTGAATTTAAAACACCGTTAAGAGTCTCAGGTGTGTGCTCACTGTCCTTTAAAATAAGTTTGAATGTGTTGAAAGTTATGAGAGGGTGTGCACATTTGTGCAACCACATTATCCAAGCTGTTTGTTTTTATTTCTGACCTCAAAAACAGAGGCAGGGGGTTGATCTGTACACGTTCACCGTCAATTAATGGCGTTAGTTTTTTATTGTATTTCATTTTTTGTCACGACCAGAACTGAATCAGGATCTAATTGCGTAATGTTAACCAAGTTTTATTGAAAGAGAGAGGAAGGGCTACGCCCACGATCCGGTGCTCGCTGGACGCGGGAACCAAGTCGCTCTCGCAATCGGATTGTGATCCGAATATGGAAGTGGATCTTCCATAGCGGGCGATGGCGGTGTAAGGTACGGAAAAACAGGTCGATAACCGGGACAGGAGAGCAGAAACGTGGTCGGAGTCAGAAACGGGTCTTAAGCTGGGACGGGAGAGCAGACGTGGTCGGGATCAAAGATCGGTCGTAAGCTGGGACGGGAGAGCAGACGTGGTCGCGATCAAAAACGGTCGTAGCCGGAGACAAACGGGGGGATCAGGAAGAGGCAGGTGAAAAAACGGGTGCCAACAACAGGACAGGCGGGAGTCAGGGTCAAAAAGGCTTGCCTTGTATCAACAGAGGTTCGCAGACGGACTGACAACCGGAGAGTGACAGGACTGGGTTTAAAAAGGGGCAGGGAGCCAATCAGATAGCCCGCAGCGGCTGGCGCCAATTGAGTGGGCACAGGTGATCCAAATCGGTAACCATGACATTTTTGGGTTCAAACTTACAAAATTAAACGGGCTGTGTTCTTTTTTTTTTACTTGCATGTTACATCATCAACACACTGCACAGTATGTTATCATCATCTGCACGTACCCAGTTTACATTGATTTTAGAGGCCTTTATTGTACTGTTTGCGTGATATGATTGCATGACCCATGGAACAAAAGCGATGCATCCGGTCAACTAACGTGGCACATCAGCCCCCCTCAGGCTTGGAAAACAGCTGAATTCTAATCTAATCTGCGAGTCAACCAAATCAATAGAAGGAAACGGCAAATAAAACAGTTTACTCAAGATTTGGTTTGGAATACGGATTAACCTGTCATGATTACTGATGTGACTCACCTGTGCCCGCTCATTTAGGGCCAACCGCCGCGGGTTCTGATTGGCTCCCTGTCACTATTTGAACCCAGTCTTGTCAGTCCCCTGTTGTCAGTCCGTCTGCGAACCTCAGTGTATACTAAGCAAGCCTTTTTCGACCCTGACTCCCACCTGTCCCGTTTTGCTCCCGTCTGTCTACGGCTACGACCCATTTTGATTCTGACCACGTCTGCTCTCCCATCCCGTCTTACAACCTCTTTTTGTCCCCGACCACGTCTACTCCCCAGTTCTGGTTTACGACTCATTTCCGACCCCAACCACGCCTTGCTCTCCCAGTCTCGTCTAACGACCCGTTTTTTCCGTCCCTGACACCGCCATCAGTCACTACGGAAGATCCACTTCCGTGTTCGGATCAAAACCCGAGAACGAGGGCGACCTGCTTCCCGCGACCAGATCATAGGCGCAACCCTTCCTCTTTCCTTTAGTAAAACTTGTGAGAAACGTAACGCAATTGGGTCCTGTTTCCGTTCTGGTCCTGACATAACCAAATAACTCCACACTAATAAGAGTTCTTCCCAACACAAAGTATTGGGACGCTTTTATTTTAAACTGCCAAACGAGTATTCATTTTTTCCATTGTTATCAGCAATCAAATGGAATCAAAATTTTGCGGGTGCGCTAAAGCAAAACACAAACAACACATAGATAACATCTAGGATAATTTATCATCTGTATTACAATTTTAGCTAGCCATTATGCTCAAGAGTAATTCCCATTTTCAACCCAAGCACCCCCCAAAATTATAGCATTCTTAAAACTCTCTTCTCTATAATAAAGGACAGGTTGGGCTTAAATATGATGAAAACGCTAGATAAAAAAATTAAAAAGTAAAGCAAAATCAAAATGTGAACAACGCAGAGTCAGGAATACTCCACTGCCTTGAAACGGTTCAGTCCTTTTGATTCCTAGCATTGCTCTCCCCACCCCTCTTTGGCTCGGCTAGCATCACTTGCGGCATAGTGGCGGAGTCTGTGGAGGCTGCGGTGTACTACAGTGAGAGTATATTCTACAGGGGTTATGTTGAACTATTTTAACACCCAGTATCACGACTATGTTATGAGTCCTCATTTTAACTGCATTGAATCGAATGCAACAATGACACAGCCTAATAAATAAATTGTAGGGTGGCATTATAAAGTGTTGAATAGAATGCATCATTGTCTAATATGTTTTATGCTTCTTCTTACATATTTGTATGTGCGTGTACTCTATGAGAAAAAAATGAGTACAAACTTTGCATGGTGTAGTGTAGAGGTAAGATCCTAGGCCCGGGCCCAAACCCGACCGGAACTCGGCCTGAACATTGGGTTCGGGCTTAAAATGTAAATCATAGAGTCGGGCTGGTCTGGCTTTTCTGTTGCGGTTTTTTTTTCCATCGTGGAGGATCTACACTCCATGCACTTACTTTTTCACAAGTAATTATTTAGATGAGGAAAATGTTTACCAAAACATCACTTTAACTCAAAATTACTAAATCCAGAAGAAATGCTCCTCCTCTGTCTTGGGGTAAAAGACGCGCGGCTTCCTCCTTCCACCACCCTCATGTCATTTTTGCTTCTTGCCAATAGCTTAAAAGCTTTACAAACTTTCTGCTTTTTGGCCAAATATTTCACTATTTGCAGCTTGTAATCTGCAAAATTTGATTTTCTTTTCGGTGACATTTTGTTTAGTTTCACTTTCGTCCGCTGCGTGTTGCCAAGCTAAGCACTTTTCTTTTCTTCCTCATGCCATGAGGCTCTTTAACTCCACCCGGCAGAGTAAAGGCCCACATTAAACCACACCACCTACATTGGATATTACCGAATCTTACTGCAATATGTATTCTGTGTAGCACTATTTAGTTACTCTATATAACACGCTACAGTGGGCATTTGCACGTCACACTGGGTATTTGTATATTGTATTCTTTTGGCTTTATTATTGTACTGTTCTCAGCTCAGGGATGCTGCTGGAAATGTGAATTTCCCTTCGGGGATGAATAAAGTATCTATCTATCTATCTATCTATCTCTATTTAGGCGCTGCACTTGCAGTACACACTTGTTTTGAGGGACTCTGCCTCAAGTAAACCCCAAGCTGTGTAGTTCAGCCGAAATAAACAGTTCGGCGCAGAACGGAGTAAGGCTTCTTGTTTACATTAGAACTTCGGTTTTATTTCAGGCTCGTTAATCAAATCAGTTAATTTGATTAATTTGTTGGGTTTGGGCTGGTTCGGGTTTATATGCCCATGACTCGGGTCAGGTTGGGCTGAATCTTTTAGGCCCGATCTTACCTCTAGTGTAGTAAAAGGTTCTGCTAACCACAAGGTGTAACGTAATGCTCACAAATGGCAAGAGACTCTCATGAACAGTGTTGAATAATCCTAAATCACTTGAAGTAAAATTATTTTTTTTAACCAGCCAGCACCCCCAAAGTTCCGAACCTAAAATCTGGCTTAAGTACTTCAAGAAAAAACTTTTTCAGAACATAACTACCTCTTAGCATGCTGACTTTGTATTGATAAAATAAAACTGTCAAAAAGCGTGCAAAGCAATTAGTTATCCTGCATAATACGCTAACAACATGCGTGTCCCTTGACGTTCCCTTAACCTGATTGGAGTGTGTGACCGTCACCCTAGGATTAATTATCCAAACCCATCCCCACATCGTAAACATACACAGCCACTCTGCAGCTTGTAAACGTTTCGCTTTGGCTGGTGCAGGTTCACCGTCGTGACACGAGCTTGGCGGCAATCCTTGGTTGCCGCTAACGCGCTCAGACAACAACACGAGAATAAAGCGCCACACTTTGATGGGACATGGCAGAGATCACAGCGAAGGTCTTGCCGGAAATAATGGCCGCTGACAGGCTCTCAGCCGGTGGGGGGCGGAAACATTTGCGAGGTGGTGAACAATGAGACTGCCGCTGTTGCGAGTTTAGGCTGTCAGCACGCACGTGTGTTTGCTGGGGCGTTTTCTTTTTAACAGCTTCCACTAATCTGCTTCTACTTCCTGACAGTTACTTGGAAGATGAATGTATTTCCTGGGGTCTTTTCAAGGGCTCATACAGTATGTTGTGAAAGCTAGCTAACCACAATTTTTTTATAAAGCGCACCTGATCAGAAGCCGCACCCACCACATTTTAAGAGGAAAACCGATTTTGTACTTACACAAGCCGCACCTGTACATAAGCCGCATGCGCCCACATTAAAACATGTAACACAATCACAATATTAGCCCAAACCTGGCTTTGAGTCCCGCAATTGTAACGGAATTAAAGTACACAGTCCTAAAATTACAGCCGGCAAAATGAACCGATAATGATACCGGTACTTAAAGTTTGATGCAGACCTGCAGAGTCCGGGTATCCGTTGAAACTAATCCAAGGAAAAAAAGTCTCTATTTCCAAAGGTAAGGGTGGGAAAAATATATATCCACTATTGTCCGCCGCGACAACAGGTCTCACTCACCTTTACCCCACTTCCCGTTAGCCCGTGTTTGCTCCGCCCCTCTTTTTTAATTCGCAAAACATATCAGAATAAGTGTCTCAAATAAATATATTACAAAAATATACAGGTGCAAATACATATTATACATCGGTTACACATACTTACAAAGAAAGACGGTACACCGAGAGAGTTTTCAGAGCTTTAATTATAATATTATAACTTTCATCCCACACTGTGCCTGTGAAGGGTAGAAAAACGCTACTACCAACACGCTCGCAACACAGCAAATGTGTCTGTTAAAAAAAACATACCGCACTTGTAAAAACCACGGTAGACCGTCCTCATCTTCCGCCTTTTAACTGACGTCTTCAAAGTCGTCTTCCCCAGTTTGGGAAAGAGGCTTAGTCATATAGACGTCGTCCCACGCTCCCTTATTCAAAAACACGCTAGCAGCACGCTCGCAAAGTCAAATTTACGTGCAGTAGCTCTGTTTACTTCTTTATCGGACTGCTCGTTTGCTTTCAGCTTGAAAGCTAAGTCATGTGCCTTTCTTTTAGCAATTTGCATGATGAGGATATGTCTACACTAATTTAATTTGTGCACAAGCTAAGAAGTTGCAGTCTTCCTTGGCGCATATATTCCACCGGTCTAAATTTTACCTTTTGTACTCGAGCGCCGCTGGCGGCTGTTAGAAAAATTACATAAATTGGCCGCATCACTTAATAAGCCACAGGGTTGAAGGTTTGGGAAAAAAGTAGCGGCTTATAGTCCGGAATTTACGGTACCTATTTACGAGCCAAAGTGGCCCCTAAATTGTGGCTGTGTTGCCCTCAGGGCAGAGGTCAGGAACCTATACCGTCTTGTTTAACTTAGATTTTGTTACAAAAGACAGGCTTTAATTCGTTATTATAAATCGCCCTTCCTGCTTTTAGTTCCTCAAAAATAAAATGTTCGCTTTGGGCTCAGTCCTCTAAATCAAGTTAACTATTTGGTCTCAGGCTAAGTCTGGCTTTAATACCAGCAGGCCTGGGTCGGATTGCGCTGGATCTCGTTTATGCTCTATTTTAACTCTACAATAAGGTGCTTGAGTAATGGTGTACAGTAAACCCCCTGGTTACTGTTCCCAAACTTTTCATTGTTTTTACTCTAGGATGTGTAATAAGACTTATTATTTGTCCCCTCAACACAGTATTTCTCCACCATACTAAAACATACTAAATCAACAACAAATTATTTTGCACGGCCAAAAATTCAAACGTTGCTTGGTTGATGAGTATGACTGTGCAAGCCTCGTGCTCTATACGGCTCTTAGACTCCAGTCGAATATTGGTCGGCAGTCATATAAGGCCAATATTGGTTTGCGTCACAGCTTTATTAAGATGCCAATACGTTATTGGCTGAACTCCCTCCCACATTGATCCATTTCTCTCTCTTGGTTCCGATTAGAATATATTCAATTGGATTAGTCATAGGTTACTGGCTGGTTATGGCAACTTTTTTTCCTTTTTTCTTTTCTTTGTTTTTGTATATCTGTTTGTCTTGCTGTCGGTCACCCCTCTCGAGGGATATGACCGGGGTAGGTAGCTGGGTGGAAAGGTGGGTAGGTAGGTAGGTAGGTAGGTAGGTAGGTAGGTAGGTAGGTAGGTAGGTAGATTGATAGATAGATGGATAGATGGATAGATGGATAGATATGGGTCTTAAAAATTACAAGGATGATAAAGGAAGAAGAAGGAAGATAACAATGGAGACGAAGCTTGAGATGATAACGAAACACCAAGAAGGCGCACACATTGTTACCCTCGCTAAGGAATAACAATTGTTATGAGTAAGGAACCAATTAATGCAACAATGTCAAACCTCACAACTGGTATTTTAAAATGTGTTCAATTAAAGTAGAGTAATACCGATAATAACAAATCCCATACAATATATATAAAAATAAAATTATTAATAACACAATATTCCTCTAATTTTCACATTTACAGTTACTGTGTATAAAACACCCCCTTTAGGGCAACCAATACCAGGAGTAGCCTTTATGGAAAGTACTAATACTTTAAAATTAGGCTGTCATCAGCACTGAAACTGAAACCAAAACCAAGTTCTGGTTCTCACTTAGCACTAATGAAAAAGTTGAAATGCTACAAAAAACTGTTTTTTGGGCCCAATACCAACAGAGTAATCCTTTGCTTTATCGGTTTACTCTTTGCGGAATTTCATCGCGCAACGTGTTCTGCATCATGATTACCTAAACAGTCGCCCAGCCCCTTTTCTGCCTGTGTCTGCTTGTGCGTCAATAACATTGCGTTCTAAGTTTTACACGTAGATAAAACAGCTTGAAACAGCTTAAAACATATTGAGTTTCTCTAAAAGTCAGCATCTCATAAGACGCGTTGTACTGACAAAAGCACCAAAATACAAAAGAAGAGGCTTTCTATTGCCTACAAAGTTCGACTTTTCCACATGCTAAAGAAAGGGTAAAAGCATTTTTACGCCACATGTTTGTTTTCCAATAACGTCCACATGATGTTGACATAATATAATCTGGAGTAAAAAAGTGGATAGTGTCCTGAAATCATTTAGAGCCATTCTTTGAATCAATAGTGCAAGATAGCAGCAATGTGATTTTTTAAATTATAATTTGCTGGTACAAAGGTTATATGAAAAAAAAAAACTTTTGAAAGGACAATACTTTTATTTCGTAAACAAGATTTTGAACCTGTAAAAAGGTTTTTTTTCTTTGGTTTCGATGTATAATAGAGGTTTGGGGTTTGGGATGGTGTTTGGACTCCACTTGAAGTTGTATTTATTACTCTCAGTTCTTACTTTCACCATTTTCATGCTACGTGTATAAAAAAATTAATAAAATCAATTAAACAATGCACCCCACCTCTAACAAAAAAATAAATACAAGTTTCTGCTTTGTGGATTTTGACAATCGCAGGTCATTTTTGGAACGCAACCCCCTAAAAATATGATTGCTGAATCAACTCAGAAGGAATCATCTGTATCACTAATATTTCGGTGACGCGGTCATTATGGTAACACATAACTACACTTCCGCAAACAACAGAGTTTAGCATTTTCAAAGGCCCAGAAAAGACTGATGGGCCCAAGCAGCCAAATGGGACGAACTGCTTTTGAGCTGTGACACAAAGCGATGTTCTATTCGCACGATTGCAGCGTCACCCCATTCAATCTGGCCCGGTGTAATATTTCACGTTTGACACGGTCTCATTGCCTTTTCACAGTCACCCTGGGGGGCAATGACTACAGAAGAAAATCGCTCTAACATCATTAGTGCACATAAAACAGAAAAACAAAAACAAATTAACAATTCTTTTGTTTTTAACAGCATCTTCAAATAACATAAATCTGTAGACCGAGGTTTCACAGTACAGCGCTTTACCGATGTCAAAGTCATAAACATCCGAGTTTAATGTTTTCTCTTTTGAGACCTGGCTGAAATGTACGATTTGGGCCGACGCAGGTGAAAGATTCACATCGCTGGGCGGTTGTACATCTCATAGGGTGACGGGAGAAAAGATCTGAGATGTGCGAACAAAGACGGGATGCAATAGGCTTTTAACGCTGTCACATAATATAGTGCCGTGTAAATGTATTCGCCTCCTTCCTGATTTCTGTTTATTTGCATATGTGGTGGTCTGGGGCTGCCTCGCTGCCTCAGGACTAGGATAACTTGAGGTTGTTGACGGAATAATGAATTATGTTGTTAACCAGAAGATCCTGAAGGAGAACATCCAACCATCCAGCGCATTTGAAACATGAAGCAGGACAACAATCCGAAACACAACAGCAAATGAAATCCAATTGAGATGCTGGGGTATGACCTTAAATGGGCAGTTCATGCTAGAAACCTCTCCAACATGGCAGATTTGATACAATTTTGCAAAGAAGAGTGGGCCAAGATATGAATTATTTTGTTAACCAGAAGATCCTGAAGGAGAACATCCAACCATTAATGTGTACCCTCAAACTCAAGCGCATTTGAAACATGCAGCAGGACAACAATACGAAACACAACAGTAAGTCCATCTCTGATTGGCTCAAAGAAAACAGAATAAAGGTTCTGGAATGGCCAAGTCAAAGTCCGAAATTAAATCCAATTGAGATGCAGGGGTGTGACCTTAATGGGCAGTTCGTGCTAGAAACCCCTCCAACATGGCAGATTTGAAACAATTTTGCAAAGAAGATTGGGCCAAGATATGAATTATTTTGTTAACCAGAAGATCCTGAAGGAGAACATTGAGCCATTAGTGAGTTTGAGACTCAAGCGCATTTAAAACATGCAGGAGGACAACATTCCGAAACACACCAGCAAGTCCATCTCTGATCGGCTCAAAGAAAACAGAATAAAGGTTCTGGAATGGCCTAGTCAAAGTCCGAAATTAAATCCAATTGAGATGCTGGGGTGTGACCTTAAATGGGCAGTTCATGCTAGAAAACCCTCCAACATGGCGGATTTGAAACAATTTTGCAAAGAAGAGTGGGCCAAGATATGAATTATGTTGTTTACCAGAAGATCCTGAAAATACAGCCATTAGTGTGTCCCCTCAAACTCAAGCGCATTTGAATCATACGACAGGACAACAATCCAAAATTAGAAAAGCCTCCAACATGGCAGATTTGAAGAGTGAGCCAAGATTCCTCCACAGCGTTGTAAATGACTCATTACCAATTATCGTAAACATTTGATTTCTCTAATAGCTGCCAAAGCTATTAGGTGCAGGGGGTAATTACTTTTTCACATAGAGTTTTGATTCTTTTGTGCCTTAATAAATGGAATCAACATTTCAAAATTGGCATTTGGTATTTCTTGGGTTGTCTCTTTGATATTAAAATTGGTTGGTGGTCTGAAACCTTTGTGAGTGATGAATATGCAAAAAAACACATAAATAAGGAAGGGGGAAATACTGTATTTAGGTGGATTATAGTAAATTATGGTTTGTCTGCCTTTAAATGACTGAAACCTATTAAGATGCTATGCAATGTGTCGCATGGTCATTTTCATTCGTGTAAATGACTGAACACAAAACATTCAACTCCATTGGATACTATTTGACGCAGCAGTCTCAAACTTGCAACTTAGATGTCATTTGTAGCCCTAAGGATGACTTTGAGGCTCCTGCCCTAATAAGGAGATTAAAGGGGTTTTGTAGTATTCTGTTGTGCAACTGAAAACAACTACTAAAAATCACAAGGAAAAATGAAAATTACGGAGACTAAAGTTACTAAAAGTTACCATAAAGTACCGTATTAATATTTTTTGTCAAGCCTTTCAACAGATTTTTGGGGTAGCAAAGATGGCGAACAATTATGTAATCTCCCTCTAAGTGAAGCTCATGTATGTGAAACAAATACACATTTCTCAACCTTCTAGAACAGGTGTGTCAAACATATGGCCTGCAGGCTGGATATGGCTCATTGGATGATTTCATCTTTCCTACCAAAAATGTCTGGCCATGTAAAAAAAGTCATTTCAATCAAAAGTTATGATTTAAAAAAAAAAGGAATCAAATTAGCCAAAACCAGCAGGCTCAAGGACAGTGTGCCTTCAGCCAAATGAATGCAAAACTGCTCTATCTAGATTATGGCTATACTTTGCATATTTTAATTCCAAACTTTATGTATTTTTATATGCATTCTATTGTATTTTTTGTCCATATCGTTCCTTTTTTTTGACCTTGCTCAGATTTGTTATTTGTATTGTGCCTAAGCTTGTTTGCATGCGTGGAAGAGGAAGTGATTTAATCTGAGCTGTATATTAACCATTTAGTATATTTGACAGTTCAAGTTGCATTGAGTTGAAATGCTCTCTCGCCCTCTAGATGACAGTGTTAGGTTTGTATGAGTTGGTTCAGATGTAAAACTGTATTCACAGGTTTTTGTTTTGGAGGTATCCATGGCAGCAAGATGGCAGACATTCGTGTCAGCTCTATTTAAGAGAGCCTTATGTTTTGTCAAATGAATACAAAACTTCCCTGACATAGGGTAATTAAATAAATAGATATATCTTTTATATGAATCTTTACATTCAAGTTCATGTATTTATGCTCATCATAATCAAAAATAGTTTAATCTTTTTTACCACTAGGGGATGCTAAATAATACACAATGTCCCTTTAAAG